>NW_027210382.1:0-77104 GCF_027789765.1 Dendropsophus ebraccatus | reverse complement strand
GCCGGAATTTTAAGTTTTCATAAGGAATAATGTTTGCACGTATATACGGTGAGTGCCCTCCATCTTCTTTTCTTCTACATGGAGTAATCTAGATCACTGCTTCTCAAACTGTGAGGCGGGCCTCACCGGTGAGGCGCCCCCTTGTTATTGGTGAGGCCCAGCTGGGGAGCCAGTTTCACAAAGTAACTATGGTCTGCACAGTGTGCTCCAAAATCTCCATTTTAGCAACATTATTAACCCCTTCCCCCAATATGACGTCCAGAGACGTCATGAAAAGCAGTGCAAGAACGCATCATGACGTCCCTGGACGTCATGGTTTCCCTGCCTCCCCCCGCTGTCCCTATCTGAGATCGGGCAGAAGGAGGAGGCTGTATCACACACCCTCCTCCCACTGCCGCGCTCCCCCCGGGCAGTTAACCCTATAAATGCCCCGGTTAATGCGACCGCAGCGTCTATGGGGAGATTTGTGTCCTGCTGATCGGGCGGCGGGAGGAGGCTGCAGCATGTTGCCTTCTCCCGCAGCCACTGCTGATCCTCCCCCTGACCCATTCCCCCCCGTACCGCCGTATTACCGTAATAGCGGCGGCCGCTGGTACTGGGCATTACCGGGAATCCACGGCGGGGGGAGATGAAAAAAAGTGTCCCCCAGATCAGCCCCCCTAGTGGGCGATCACTAACCCTCCCGGGCGGCCATTACATTCAAGATGGCCACCCCCATCACTGTGAAAAAATGATCAAAGCCCCATTCTCTCTGCCAGCGGAGGTAGCGGAGAGCATGGGGCAGTGATCAGGGACCCCCCTGTGTGGTCCCCAAACAAGCGATCAGCGGTATATACTATATACCGCTGATCGCTTGTGCCATGTGCTGCCCAGCACTTTTTATCCCGTCACCATAAATGATTGGTGACAGGGGATAAAAAGTGAAGTGTCCCCCCCCCCCCCAAGTTGCCCTCCGCCCCAGTCACCCCCCCCACCCCCACCCCTTATACTCACCTGATCCAGGAAGGTCCTTCCTCCTTGGCGTCCAGACTGCTTCTGAAGTGCGTATGCGCTTCAGAAACAGTAAATTCTGAAAATTTTAAGTGACAGGGACCAATTTGCCGTAATAGAAAATATCACAGTAATCATAGTAATATAGTAAAAATGAATGTGTAAAAGTACAAAAAGTTAAAAACATACACTTTTTATTATAGTAATAATTGCAGTTTACTCCCAGATTACCCCTAACCCCCCCAGATTACCCATAACCACCGCAGGTTACATGTAACTACCATACGTTGCCCATAACCACCGCATGTTGCCCATAACCACGGCACATTGCCCATAACTACCGCACATACCGGTGCGGTGATGGTAACCATCGCAAGTTGCCCGTAACCACCCCAAATTGCCAATGACCCCCTCCAGATTGCCCGTAACCACCCCAAATTACATGTACCCACCCCAGGATACCTATAAGCACTTCAGTTTATCCGTAACAATCCCAGATTGTCTGTAACCCCACGAGGTTGCCTGTAACCACCGCAGGTTGCGCATAACCACCCCAGGTTGCCTGTAATCACGCCAAATTACATGTAACCGCCAGATTGCACGTAACCTTCGCACGTTGCCTCTGACACCGCACGTTGCCACTGACAACCGCACGTTGCCACTGACCACTGCACGTAGCCTCTAACCACCCCAAATTGCCAATGACCCCCTCCAGATTGCCCGTAACAACGCCAGATTGCCGCAACCACCCTAAATTACAGGTACCCCACCCCAGATTACCTATAAGCACTTCAGTTTATCCGTAACCACCCCAGATTGTCCGTAACCACCCCACATTGCCCGTAACCACAGCAGGTTGCCTTTAACCACCCCAGATTGTCTGTAACCACAGCAGGTCGTCCGTATCCACGCCAGGTTGCCCAAAACCACCCTACGTTGCCTGTAACCACCCCACATTGCCAGTAACCACAGCAGGTTGCCTGTAACCACCCCAGTTTGCCGTAACCACAGCAGGTTGCCCGTGACCACCCCAGATTGTCCGTAACCACCCCATGTTGTCTGTATCCACCCCAGATTACCCGTAACCACCCCAGGTTGCCCGTAACCACCTACAGATTACCCGGAACCACCCCAAGTTGCCTGTAACCACCCCATATTACCTGTAATCTAATTTTTTTTATTTCATCTTAGTAACTGCGCTATTCTAATAGCTATTACTAGCTGCAGTTTTGCTCCAGCAAATTGGCGCTCCCTTCCTTTTGAGCCCTGCTGTGTGCCCATACAGTGGTTTATGGCCACATATGGGGTACTGTTAAACTCAGAAGAATCTGCGTTACAGATTTTGGGGTACATTTTTTCTCCTGTTCCTCGTGAAATTTAGAAATTTTAAACTAAATTTACATAATATTGGAAAAATTTGAGTTTTTCATTTTTACTAATTTTGAATACTTTCCTCTAATACCTGTGGGGTCAAAATGCTCGTCACAACCCAAAATGAATTATTTGAGGGGTGTACTTTCCAAAATGGAGTGACTTATGGGGAGATTTTACTCCGCTGGCACTACAGGGGAACTGCAAAAGCACCTGGTGGTTTATGCCCACATATGGAGTACCGTTGTACTCAGGAGAACCTGCGTTACAAATTTTGGGGTACGTTGTCTCTCCTGTTCCTTGTGAAATTGAGAAATTTCAAACTAAACGAACATATTATTGGAAAAATTCGAGTTTTTAATTTTTACTGTCTAATTTTAAACACTTTCCTTTAATACCTGTGGGGGCAACATGCTCACCACACTGCAAGATAAATTCTTTGAGGGGTTTTACTTTCTAAAATGGGGTGACTTATGGGGAGGTTCTATTCTGCAGACACTACAGGGGAGCTGCAAACACACCTGGCGTTCAGAAACTTCTTCAGCAAAATCTGCACTGAAAATGCTAATTGGCGCTCCTTCCCTTCTAAGGCATGCTGTGGGCCCATACAGTGGTTTATGCCTACATATGGGGTACGGTTGTATTCAGAAGAACATGTGTTACAAACTTTGGGGTACTTTTTTCTCCTGTTCCTCGTGAAATTGAGAAATTTCAAACTAAACAAACAAATTATTGGAAAAATTTGTGTTTTTCATTTTTACTGTCTAATTTTGAATACTTTCCTCAAATACCTGTGGGGTCAAAATGCTCATCCTACCCCAAGATGAATTTTTTAAAGGGGTGTACTTTTGAAAATTGGTTGACTTATGGGGGATTTTACTCCACTGGCACTATAGGGGCACTGCTAATGCACCTGGCACTCAGAAACTTCTTCAGCAAAATCTGCATTAAAAAAGCTAATTGGCGTTCCTTCCCATCTGAGCCCTGCTGTGTGCCCATACAGTGGTTTAATTTAAACGTATATATTATTGTAAAATTTACTTTTTCCATTTTTTACAGCCTAAGGCTGGGTTCACACTATTCACATATTTCAGTCAGTATTGTGGTCCTCATATTGCAACCAAAACCAGGAGTGGATTAAAAACACAGAAAGGATCCGTTCACACAATGTTGAAATTGAGTGGATGGCCGCCATTTAATGGCAAATATTTGCTGTTATTTTAAAACAACGGCTGTTATATTGAAATAATGGCAGTTAGTTACTGTTATATGGCTCCATCCACTCAATTTCAACATTGTGTGGACAGAGCCTTTCTGTGTTTTTAATCCACTCCTGGTTTTGGTTGCAATACTGACTGAAATAAACTGACTGAAATATACGTAGTGTGAACGCAGCCTCATGGTGAATACTTTCCTCAAGCCTCTGTAGGGTCAAAATGCTCATTATACCCCAAGATTAATTCTTTAAGGTGTGTAGTTTCCAAAATGGGGTCACTTATGGGGGTTTCCAGTATACAAGCGTCCTAAATCCGTTTAAAAAAAGAACTGGTCCCTAAAAAAAAAATCAGTTTTGGAAACTTTCACAAAAATGTGATAATTTGCTAATAAATTTCTAAGCCCCATAAAAAAGTAAAATATGTTTTCCAAATTATGCCAGAATAGAATAGAAGACATATTGGTAATGTGATTTAGTAACTAATTTATGTGATACAACTTCCTATGAATACGACTTCCTATGAATTTCAAAGTTCATAAAATGCAAATTTTTTAAATTTTTCATGATATTTTGATGTTTTTCACACAAAAAAACACAAAGTAGTGACTGAGCTATAAGCGCAAAAAGTGAGACAGGTCAGATTTTGAAAAATTAGCTTGGTCATTAAAGCGACTCTGTACCCACAATCTGACCCCCCTATACCGCTTGTACCTTCAGATAGCTGCTTTTAATCCAAGATCTGTCCTGGGGTCCGTTCGGCAGGTGATGCAGTTACTGTGCTAAAAATTTACTTTTAATCCTACAGCGCTGTGTCTAACGGCCGGGGCTTACATTTGTATATGTATTAGGCTTGCACACCCTCTCTGTTTCTCCTCCCCGCACTCCTCATCATTAGGAATGCTCCAGGCAGATTGCTTCCTATTCCCCACCTGTGTGCATAATGAACATGGGCTGGATCGTTAAGACACCTGGGCAAAGATCAAACAGCAGAAAATGTTCCTGGATCATTCATAATGATGAGGAGGGTGGGGAGGAAGGACGGAGAGGTGGTGCCAGCCTAATGCATATACAAATGTATGCCGGTTTAAAAGTTGTTTTATGACAATAACTGCATCCCCTGCTGAACGGACCCCAGGACAGGTCTTGGATTAAAAGCAGCTATCCGAAGGTACAAGTGGTTTGTGGGGGTCAGATTGTGGGTACAGGGTCACTTTTAAGGCCAAAACAGGCTTTAAAGGCAAGGGGTTAATTTATTTCATACTTGCTTTATTATTTTCTAGCGCTTGGGAGACAGTTGAAAGCTAGTCCTAGCATTATTTTCAGCTTTTAAATGGACTTTCACTACAGATGGTGAGGCCCAGCATCCTTATGGTCAGTCCGGTGAGGCCCAGGCATTGCCTTAGTCTGTTGGGTGAGGCTCTAGTAGAAATAGTTTGAGATGCACTGATCTAGATTACACATTCTCTTTAAAAATTAACTGAAAACTAATATATTTATAACCAACGTAGAGATGGTAGAAATTTAGTTTTTTCAGCATCTACTGTTTATTTCCCCCTACAAGGCATAGTAAATCCTGACTTTTAATGTATCCCTCCTACACAGAATTCATGGCATGCTGTCAATTTTCAAATAATAGAATTCAATTACAAGTCATGGAGTACAGTATTTCTACTGCTCAATTTAGGGCACATATTTTGCCTAAGCTCCAGGACCACCAAGAATGTTCCCTGCTGTTTGCAAGGAACATTTGACAAATAAACAAAATAGAAAAAAGGAACAAATCTGCAAAGCAATAAATTCCAGGAAATGCAAACTCCAGATGATTTGGAAAATGTTTATAGCATTGGGATTATTCTTAACAAAACTGATATAGACATCCTGCATAGAAACAAATATTGAGAAACCATTATTTATGTAATTGGAGGTGCCATTGTAAAGACATTCTTCATTTCATCTATAATGAAACACAGTTTGAACAGTGTTGCAAATATTTAAAAAGCCTTTAACAACAAAGAACAAACATATTATTTGGAGCTCACTAAAAAGAATGCATTAAAACGAGCTAGCAAATTTTCAGAATACTACAGTCTTTTAGAGCTAGTACACATATAACAGCCCAAAACATAGCACCAGAGAGAAAGGTCAGGAAGTATGTGCTATTTGACTTCAGGGATTTGCCTAGCCATGATTTAGAGTAAAAAGGCCAAACTGCAATATTTTACCACAGGAAACAGTGTAATTTTAGTGAACAGGGGGTAAGTTACCTATCTAATGTTGTTGGGTGAAACCCATGTGCTTGATTAATTTCTTCTATTGTTTTGTGCAAAGCGCATGGTAATTTTAATAATAAAATGAAAGGAGGAAGATATGTAAGTAACAAGTAATGGACCCCATTAAAGTTAATGGGAGACTTGAATATTTTTTAGGGGCCTCCTATTTGGCAGAGGGGATGGTGTCTGGAGCACCTGAAAACCTTGGAAAGTGATGGAAATGCCACAGAAATAGAACTGGCAAAGCAGGAGGAGCATGGATGGATGCATTTAAGAATCCCAGGTCCCTGAATTATGCCACTTTTACAGGCTGACAATATTAAGCACCCACGCAAAGATAAAGTCCAATTCAAAGTGGGAAAAAGTTAGAAAACACTTTTTCCCGTACATTTACTTTTAGAGAAACCAAAAAGGAAAATAAAATAAAAAATCTACACCCCTTAAAAGCTGGACCATCTCTTACCTTAGGTCCCATATTTCTGACAACTATAGATGCCGTAGGTGAGAGGGAACTTAAGCCACACCCAATGGTAACTGTCATTGCATGTGTGTGACATGTGACCTCTCCATTTAAATTTTAGAGGTTGGACTCGTAGACTCATTAAGCCAATTCACCAAGTGCAAGGGCTGCCAAAATTTGAGAGGAAAGAGGGAATCCTATACAACCTTCATTACATATAAAGGAGGTCATTAAGCACATGCTGTAAAAACTTTGGGGGAGATTTATCAAAGGGTGTAAAATTAAGACTGGTGCAAACTGCTCACAGCAGCCAATTACAGCTCCTCTTTCCTTTCAGCAGAGCTGAAAGCTGAGCTGTGATTGGTTGCTGTGGGCAGCTTATACCAGTTTAAATTTTACACCCTTTGATAAATCTCCCTCTTTGTGTAAAAGCCTGGTGGCGACGACCCTCCTTATAATTGGGAGAGATGGTGATGGCCCCTATAAAGATATAGGGTGAGAGCCTGCTGTGACCCTGTTAGAAAATGGTGGGTTAGGCTGGGTTCACAGACAGTTTATTTCAGTCAGTATTGTGGTTCTCATACTGCACCCAAAACCAGGAGTGGATTAAAAACACAGAAAGGCTCTGTTCACACAATGTTGAAATTGAGTGGATGGCCGCCATATAATGGTAAATAACTGCCATTATTTCAATACAACAGCCGTTGTTTTAAAATGACAGCAAATATTTGCCATTAAATGACGGCCATCCACTCAATTTCAACATTGTGTGAACAGAGCCTTTCTGTGTTTTCAATCCACTCCTGGTTTTGGATGCAATATGAGGACCACAATAGTGACTGAAATATACTGTGTGAACCCAGCCTAAGAGCATATTTTAACCCTGTTAGAAAATGTGCGTGAGAGTCTGTTGTGCCCCTTCTTACAATTGTGGGTAAGAGCCTGTTGTCACCCTGTTAACATTTGTGGGTAAGAACTTGTTGTGACCCTCCTTGTAATTGTGAGTGACCTGTTGTGACCCGGTTAAAAATTGGGGGCAAAAGCATGTTGTCACCCTTTCAAAAACTTTGTGGGCAAGGGTCTATTGTGACCTTCTCAGAAGTTTTATGGACGAGAGCTTCTTATCACCGTCTTTAACCCCTTAACGACAGCGGGCGTATATTTACGCCCTGCGGTCGTTAAGGACGTCCAGAGCGGGGCCGCGCGGCGGCTGTGCCCTGAACCACGGCGGTCCCGGGTGCCGCTTGCAGCCCGGGACTGCAGGTATTAGCGGGCACGGTCCGATCGCCGTGCCAGCTAATACAGTAATCGGATGCAGTTGTCAAAGTTGACAGCTGCATCCGATTACCATTTGCAGCGTCATCCCTGGTGTCTAGTGGGGAGATCGCTTTTCCGGGACGTTATCCCGGAGGAGCGATCTCCGTTACTGAAGCCGGCCGGGGACTGCTCCAAGATGGCGCCGTCCCCGGCTCGGCACTCGTTTACTTCCGGCTGCAGCAGCCGGAAGAAAACGAGTGCCTATCTCTTGGATCTCTGCAGCATATCTATGCTGCAGAGATCTCTATGAGAGATCAAAGCACTTATACTAGAAGCCCTCTAGGGGGGCTTCTAGTATAAGTGTAAAAGTAAAAAAAAAGTGTTGTTATTAATAAAAAGCCCCCTCCCCTAATAAAAGTCTGAATCACCCCCCCTTTTCTCAGGTTATTAATAAAAATAAATAAATAAATAAACATGTTTGCTATCGCCGCGTGCGTAATCGCCCGAACTATTAATTAATCACATTCCTGATCTCGTACGGTAAACTGCGTAAGCGCAAAAAAATCCCAAAGTGCAAAATTGTGCATTTTTGGTCGCATCAAATCCAGAAAAATGTTAATAAAAAGCGATCAAAAGTCGTATATGCGCAATCAAGGTACTGATAGAAAGAACACATCATGGCGCAAAAAATGACACCTTACACAGCCCCATAGACCAAAGGATAAAAGCGCTATAAGCCTGGGAATAGAGCAATTTTAAGGAACATATATTTGTAAACAATGGTTTTAATTTTTTACAGGCCATCACATAATATAAAAGTTATACATGTTATATATCGTTTTAATCGTAACGACTTGTGGAACATATATAACAAGTCAGTTTTACACCAGGGTGAACGGCGTAAAAACACATATCCACTAAATACACAAAATGTGTTGTTTTTTTTCAATTTCACCACACATTGAATTTTTTCCTGCTTTTGCAGTGCACTTTATGCAAAAATTCGCCTGTCATTGCAAAGTACAATTAGTGATGCAAAAAATAAGGGCTCATGTGGGTCTCTAGGTGAAAAAAATGCAACTGCTATGGCCTTTTATTTTATCTTTTTTCGGAAAGTTCGGTTCGACCGAATTTAGTATTTCTTCAGATTTCATAGTTTAAAAGCATCTATATGATACGGGGTAGTGTATTTGGTTGAATTTAGGGCTCTATGTATCAGTAACATCGTTATCTTTTCGATATCTCAGTAATTTTTTTTTTTTAGACTTCAATATTCACCATTACAGGGTCTATGCAGGAAATTCACCATTACAGGGTCTATGCAGGAAAAAGGTCACAAATGCAGTGAAGGAGCAGCAGTAGTCATTGGAGGCCAGTGGAGGTCCAGCCATAGTCATTTGAGGCCAGGCAGGAGCAGCAGTAGCCAAAATGGAGGCAAGGCAGGAGCAGCAGTGGCCAACATGGAGGCCAGGCAGGAGCAACAGTAGCCAACATGAAGGGCAGGCAGGAGCAACAGTAGTCAACATGGAGGGCAGGCAGGATCAGCAGTAGCCAACATGGAGGCCAGGCAGGAGCAGCGGTAGCCAACATGGAGGCCAGGCCGGAGCAGCAGTAGTCAACATGGAGGGCAGGCAGGATCAGCAGTAGCCAACATGGAGGCCAGGCAGGAGCAGCAGTAGCCAACATGGAGGCCAGGCAGGAGCAGCAGTAGTCAACATGGATGCCAGTTAAGTCCCAGCAGTAGTCAACATGAAGGCCAATTAAGGCTCAGCAGTAGCCAACAAGGAGGTAAGGGCAGGCACACCAGTAGTCAACCTAGATAGCAGTTAAGGCCCAGCAGAAGCCAACAAGGAGGCAAGGGCACGCACACCAGTAGTCAACCTAGATGCCAGTTAAGGCCAAGCAGTAGCCAACATGGAGGCAAGGGCAGGCACACCAGTAGTCAACCCAGATGCCAGTTAAGGCCCAGCAGTAGCCAACATGGAGGCAAGGGCAGGCACATTAGTAGCCAACCTGGATGCCAGTTAAGGCCCAGCAGTAGCCAACAAGGAGGCAAGGGCAGGAACACCAATAGTCAACCTAGATGCCAGTTAAGGCCCAGCAGTACCAACAAGGAGGCAAAAGAAGGCACACCAGTAGTCAACCTAGATGCCAGTTAAGGACCAGTAGTAGCCAATATGGAGGCAAGGGCAGGCACACCATTAGTCAACCTGGATGCCAGTTAAGGCCCAGCAGTAGCCAACATGGAGGCAAGGGCAGGCACAGCAGTAGTCAACATGGAGGCAAGGGCAGGCACAGCAGTAGTCACCATGGATGACAGTTAAGGCCCAGCAGTAGTCAACATCAATGCCAGTTAAGGCCCAGCAGTAGTCTACATGGATGCCAGTTAAGGCCCAGCAGTAGTCAACATGGATGCCAGTTAACGCCCAGCAGTAGCCAACAAGGAGGCAAAGGCAGGCACACCAGTAGTCAACCTGGACGCCAGTTAAGGCCCAGCAGTAGCCAACATGGAGGCAAAGGCAGGCACACCAGTAGTCAACCTGGATGCCAGTTAAGGCCCAGCAGTAGCCAACAAGGAGGCAAGAGCAGGCACAGCAGTAGTCAACCTGGATGCCAGTTAAGGCCCAGCAGTAGCCATCAAGGAGGCAAGGGCAGGCACAGCAGTAGTCAACATGGATACCAGTGAATGGCTGAAATGGTTACACAGCTTTTGAGCCATTGACAGCACAGTCTGTAAATGGGATGAAGACTTTAGAAAGTGTGTAACTATTAGGTGTAAAACATGTGCCATACACGGGGCGTGCCTCATACCTCCTCGACGCTGCATGGAGAGAATGTTGCTCCCATCGTCACTCACCACGGTCCCAACTTTAAGATGGCATGGAGTCATCCACGAGAGGATTTCCGTCTCGAGCAGGCGGTGCAGCTCTTCCCCTGTGTGTCTCCTTTCACCCAGGCAGGCTAGATGCAGCACAGCGTGACACCTCCGTGCTACATCCAAGTGGTACAAGGGAGGAACACTGGCGGTTGAGGAGGTTTTGGACCTACTGGAGGAGGTGGAGGAGGACCGTGACACAGGAACCCTGCTGTGACAACGGGGTGGTGTCATCGCCCTTTCCTGGCCAAGTTGCTGGGGGTCCGCCGGCCATATTACATTTACCCACTGAGCAGTAATGGACATAGACTGCCCTTGCCCGTAATTACAGCTCCAGATGTCTGTGGTTAAATGTACATGTCTGCTCACTGAATGGCTCAGCGAGTCAGCAACCTTTTCGCGAACATAGCTATACATGGCCGGGATAGCTGTGTTGGAAAAGTAGTGTCGACTCGGCACCTTCCACCGTGGCTCCGCACACGACATCAGTTCACGGAAAGGTGCCAAATCGCCAACTTTAAACGTCAGAGCCTGGAGCACCAGCAACTTGGCCAGGTGGGCGTTCAGCTTTACTGCTGCGGGTTTGCTGGGTGCATATATCTGCCTTCGGTATAGGGACTTCAAGTGCCAAGTAAGGGTTGTGTCCGAGGTACCCCCAGATACCTGGCTGGCTGTCTCACTACTCATCCTTGTGGACGTCGAAATGTGAGACAGCCACTCCCGGACTGTGGAATTAGACGTGTGGACACGTCTAATTCTGGTGTGACAAAGGAAGCTCAGGCCTGCCACTGGACCCTCTTCCTGTGCTACTTCCTCTTCTGCCCCTTGAGCCAGACTCTCTGCCCTGCCCTCTGCCTGATATGCCTTGTGAGCTTTCCTGCTGCCGCTGTGCCATGACTTTATATTCAAATTCTGATTGCTACACTTGGTAGATGAGAACAGTATTTTCTGTAATATATAGGACTTGTGTGTGTGTATATATATATATATATATATATATATATATATATATATATATACACTCACCGGCCACTTTATTAGGTACAAGAGAAAGTGAAGGGCAGTCAGCTCACCTCAGTAATTGCATGTCGGTCACAGTCTATTGCAGGAGGGTGCACGGTTCCAGCGATAGCCAGTCGCAGAATACATGGAAAGTGCAGAAATGAGTGATGGTTCCGGCACTCCAAGAAGGTTAAAATCCAATACTTTATTTCATAGAAGCCATAAAATTGTGCTGCAAGATAACACCGACGCGTTTCACGCGCATGCGCGCTTAGTCTTGGTATGATGCATGCTACGTGTAACACATGTTTAAAAGCAAAGCAGCCTATCGTGACAAAGTAATTCAACCTGGGATACAGGTGTGAGAGCAACTTAGCATAATTGTAATGTGAGACCAATGTGGGCGTGGGAGAGATGCAGGCAAGGGGAACCGAACATAATATGCGGTGAATGCCGCATGATGAGAAAAGAAAAGTCTGAATAGGGATGAAACCAAGAATGCAAAGTTGGATAAAAGGACAAAAGAAAACAGGAAACAAGAAGCAGGAAAATATATGTATATAATATAAAAGGAGAAGAAAAGAAGAGAAGAGTGGAGGTAAGAATACCTCATAAGGTAAGTACAAATATGAGTATGAAAGCATGAATGAATACGTAACTGAGCATGTTATATGAAAAACACGTGTGTATGAATAACAGTAAAATGATAGTAGGAATATCACATACTCTTGCAAATAGATCATATCAATAACATAAAAGCTCAGTAAGTATAGTGGTATAATAAATCATTTTTGAAATTTAATCCATTTGGAAAACGGGTATTGAGTTTGAAAATGTACTCAGCTTCCTTGTGTAATAATGCTCGCTGTCGGTTCCCCCCTCTCACAGCAGCTTGGACTATCCTAATGCCGTAGAATGTGAACGAGGACATATTACCACGATGTTGCTCAAGAAAATGTTTTACTGCACCAGAGGAGCTTGTGGTATGACCCTTTCTAATGTCTGTTACATGTTCACTGATTCTTCTTTTTAATTTGCGTATGGTACAGCCCACGTATTTTAAGTGACAAGATCTACACTCGATTATGTACACAACATGATCACTTTCGCAACTAATGTTGTCCTGGATTTTATAGGTTTGGGTATTGCCACTGTCGGTATACGTGCTAGTGGGAAACATGTATCTACACATATTACATCTCGGGAGTCCACATCTGTGGCAGCCCAAGATGTTGTGTGATGAATGGGTATGGAGTGGAGATAAAATACTTGGCGAGAGTTGATCACCCAATGTGTGGCCTCTTCGTGCCACACTGCGTACTCCTCCATCAATGATGTCGCTGAGAACTGAGTCTTGTCTAAGTATATTTAAATTTTTGTTTATAATCTTAATAATTTGCGGATATTCAGTGGAATAGCGAGTAGAGAAAGTTACTGGTGTGTGTGGAGGGGTTTTGCGGTGTGCCGTAGTATTGTCCCTATTATTTTTCTCTTGTAACAGTGTCACTCTAGGTCTGCAAGAGACCAATTTTAGGGCTCTGTTGATATGACTATGTTTGTAGCCACGGTCAATCATGCGTTTACATGTTTCAGCACTTTGTGTGCTGTAAGTGTCGGGGGAGGAGCAAACCCGTACACCTGTCCAACTGCACGTTACCACTTAATTTCTAATCAGCCAATCACATGGCGGCAACTCAGTGCATTTAGGCATGTAGACATGGTCAAGACAATCTCCTGCAGTTCAAACCGAGCATCAGTATGGGGAAGAAAGGTGATTTGAGTGCCTTTGAACGTGGCATGGTTGTTGGTGCCAGAAGGGCTGGTCTGAGTATTTCAGAAACTGCTGATCTACTGGGATTTTCACGCACAACCATCTCTAGGGTTTACAGAGAATGGTCCGAAAAGAAAAAACATCCAGTGAGCGGCAGTTCTGTGGGCGGAAATGCCTTGTTGATGCCAGAGGTCAGAGGAGAATGGGCAGACTGGTTCGAGCTGATAGAAAGGCAACAGTGACTCAAATAGCCAACCGTTACAACCAAGAAGAGCATCTCTAAACGCACAGTACGTCCAACTTTGAGGCAGATGGGCTACAGCAGCAGAAGACCATACCGGGTGCCACTCCTTTCAGCTAAGAACAGGAAACTGAGGCTACAATTTGCACAAGCTCATCGAAATTGGACAGTAGAAGATTGGAAACACGTTGCCTGGTCTGATGAGTCTCGATTTCTGCTGCGACATTCGGATGGTAGGGTCAGAATTTGGCGTCAACAACATGAAAGCATGGATCCATCCTGCCTTGTATCAACGGTTCAGGCTGGTGGTGGTGGTGTCATGGTGTGGGGAATATTTTCTTGGCACTCTTTGGGCCCCTTGGTACCAATTGAGCATCGTTGCAACGCCACAGCCTACCTGAGTATTGTTGCTGACCATGTCCATCCCTTTATGACCACAATGTACCCAACATCTGATGGCCACTTTCAGCAGGATAATGTGCCATGTCATAAAGCTAGAATAATCTCAGACTGGTTTCTTGAACATGACAATGAGTTCACTGTACTCAAATGGCCTCCACAGTCACCAGATCTCAATCCAATAGAGCATCTTTGGAATGTGGTGGAACGGGAGATTCGCATCATGGATGTGCAGCCAACAAATCTGCGGCAACTGTGTGATGCCATCATGTCAATATGGACCAAAATCTCTGAGGAATGCTTCCAGCACCTTGTTGAATCTATGCCATGAAGAATTGAGGCAGTTCTGAAGGCAAAAAGGGGTCCAACCTGTTACTAGCATGGTGTACCTAATAAAGTGGCCGGTGAGTATATATATATATATATATATATATATATATATATATATTGTAATTTATAGGACAAGTATAGCAATTGTCTTTATATATAGCACTCATTTTAAGACTTTAATGATATACACCTGCACCAAGCATTTTTGTCTTTCAGGATAAGACGGATGTGATATACACACAGGGCTGTATTAACAGCTGCTGCTGCCCTAGGCACTAAACCTGAAGACGCCCCATCTACACGCACCTATTGGCGATACCAGACCTGACCAATACCACCAAACCCCCCACCCCCCTGGAAAAGACACAATATTTACTGGCAAGTCTGAACGGGAGGAGGGAAACTAAAAAAATAAAAAAAAATAAAAAAAAAAAATTTTTGTCCCCCTGCTCCCTGGTGCTGCCCCCCTGCAAGGTGCTGCCCTAGGCACCGGACCACGGGTGCCTAGTGGTAAATACAGCCCTGTATACACACTATCAGAAGGGTCCAAGTATAGAAATTGTCTATATATATACAGTATATAGCCCTTTTTTTAAGATATTCTGCTAAACACCTGCAACAGGTATTTTTGTCTCTCAGGATAAGACGGATGTGATATACACACCATCAGAAATATAGGACTTGTATATCTGTACAGCACGTTTTTGTTCCGTGCACCCTTTGCTGTCCTATGCCTAATCTATCTTTTGCCCTCTCTATATTTCTCTCTCAATCACTAGATGTTTCTCCTCTCCGCTTTCCTAATCTTTCCTTTCCTTTCCTACAATAGCTTCTCAGTAGTCTGTAGTACACAACAGCAGCACCAGCAGCTTTTTGGAAAAATCCGAACCGGATCCCATATCGGCCGAATCGGTTCGCTCATCTCTAGTGGTGGTTCCCTGCTGGTCTTCATATGGCACTGTTTGTAAAGAACATATCATTTGTCTTTAGCACTTTCAACATGGCAGAAGACATCCCCCTCTGCGAATGTGTGCTCCAGGGAACACTTGCAAGACCACTTGGTATGGCCCGCCTTCTCAGTCAGAGTTGAAGATCCCTCCCCCTCTGAAATGCTGGGTCCAGTCAGCTCACCAGTAAGACTACTCGCTTTCTTGTCCACCCCCTCCTCACTACCCTAAGACAGCGAAAGGTGAGCATTTGGGAGATCAGTGGACACAATCTGCTCCAGAGCCTCCGGAACCATAATTTCAGACTGTGTGGTGGTAAAATGACTAGCTGCGTTATCCGCCATCCCTGTCAACACCTGCTCACGCTGCATTCAGTAGTGGCATACTGCATGTCCCTGCTAACTCGAAGCGGTGGCAAGGGATTCTGCATAAGCTGTGTTCTAGTTCTCCCTCAGCTGCAGGCTATTTCAACATGCCCACGACTGTGGCTTGCACCCACACAGTCATCAGTCATATTTTCTGTTCTTAGCAGATTACAAGCATTCAACATTCATTGTTGTCAGCCACACAACTTCTGTTTACACAGAGAGATGTGCAGCTCAAAACAATGAAATTTACCACGACATTTAAGAAGTGATCACCTAAAAAGCAGGCAGATTCCTACCTATCAGCTGATTGCTTCCACTTTTACGTGGGCAGATAGCTGCCTGAATGAGTGTTTTTAGCAATGCTAGTTGCCTGATAATCTGCCTGTGTAAAAGGGCCCGTATTCACTTCAATGCAACTGAGTTGCAAAACCCCAGCCAAACTGGAGACAGGAGTGGTGCTATTTCTAAAAGAAAGAGGCCATGTTCTTTGAAGCCATGGTGCATTGTGGTGCTATACAGATGATGTAAAATAAAATAAAAAATTATCAAATGAAGCCATCTTTTTTGATCGCCCCTTAAGGGAGGGGCCTAGACGGCTATGGTGTCAGATAGGGGCATAGACTATGGCGCCATTGTGGGTGGGGTTAACTGGTGCTTTGGTTGAGAAGCCCCGCCCAGGTGGCACAATCTGCAGCTGATAAAAGATCACTTTTTACTGGAACAAGCACCATGACGTATGATATAAAATAAGATACGAAAACTGCTAAATTTACCCGTTACACCTGTGTACAGAAGATGCAAGATGCAAAAGAAGATGCAAAAAGGGGGTGACAGTGTCACTTTAAACTTTCTGTTCTCTTCCTGTCTCACATATCTCATCTTGCAAGAGCAATTGTCAGCAATAAGCTTTACCATTGTCTAGTGCTAGCCTATTAAGAGTTTTTTTGGGGATGAAATGATTGATAGGTACAGTTACTTGTTTGCAAAAAGAGCACCCCACCTGTCCTAAGGTTGTATGTGGTATTAAAGGGGTACTCAAGCGGGGGGGGGGCACTTTTTTGCTGAGGGAAAAGACGTTCACTCACCTCCCCGGTTCCAGCGGCGGGTGCCACATCGCGGCGCTCCGGTCTCCGGCCGCATCCTGGTCTCTGACGCGGGCCCGAGACGTGACGTCTCAGGTCCGCTCAGCCAGTCAGTGAAGGAGGCGGGATCCGTCTCGTCTCAGGCCCGCGTCACACACCAGGAAGCGGCCAGGAACCGGGGACCGGAGCACCACAATGCGGGACCTGCCGCTGGAACCGGGGAGGTGAGTGGACGTCTTTTCCCTCAGCCACCTCCTCCCCCGTCCCAGCAAAAAAGTGCCCCCCCGCTGGAGTACCCCTTTAATGGTATTATAAGTAAGCTCCATTCACTAGAATTGAGCTATGTTGCAAAAACACACCCAGGCCATGTTCACATTTTCAACTGCCGTTTTCTGATACTCAAAATAATGGCCGTTGTTTTGAGTATCAAATAACAGACGATTTTTAACATACTTTGGTGGCCTTCATTACAATGACAGCCGTTGATACATTATACTACCCCAGATCCATAGAATTTAATTAAAAAGACTGTAGAAAACAAATGCGTGAACAATGTAAAAAAACGTCCGTTTGCTAAATAACGGCCACAAGTTAATGGCAAACAATAATTTTACGCCCGCAGTGAACAGCAGCCGATATTTAATGCATTGTGTATAGCGCCAACAGATTCCGCAGCGCTTGTTTACATAGATTTCAACGGAAATAACTGAAAACAACGGCAGTTATTTTAAGTATCAAATAACGGCCATTATTTAATAAAAAAAGAAAGTGTGTGAACATGGCAGCAAACTTACATGGCAAGAACAGTGCTGTTTCTAGAAGAAAGCAGACATGTTTTTGTTAGCCTGGACAATGTATGACCCCCCCCCCCCTTTCCATTTTTAGCAGATATTGTTTCTACTTAATATTATAAAAATATACTTACATTTCATGGATCCTTCACTTATAGAAGAATAAAGGACATCTTACTACAAAAGTGTGATAAAGACTGTGATAAATGAATTTGTTTGCATTGAGAATACAATCACATTCACAGTTATACACAGAGGAGCAGAGAACATTCTCTACGATTTAGCAGATTACCTTAGGGAAAGTTTGGGATTTTTAACAGATGGAACCATTTATATGTCATTCCACCAGGACACAGCTTGATGTGGAACAATATATATTAGACTATTGAGAACCATGATATTCTCTCTATGGATGAGTTCAAATGTCTATTCGCATCATTTTCTTCCTAAAATCCATTTAAAATGTTTAACCCACAGGGTGCCTGGTTCTGCTCACGCATTTTCTTAGTACATTTCATTTAGGTTTAAGTCAGTTTACGAACACTCAATGTAATCAAATACATTTTTTTTTATTACTGATTCAATAGCCATTAATGTATAATCTATATAGATATAGTGAACATTGTGCAGCAAAGGAATGAGATACTTTAAAGGGGTAGTGCAGTGTTTTTTTCTTTCTGCTTAATTAACACACATTACAAAGTTATATAACTTTATAATGTGTGTTAATAAGCTTTTTGTTTGTGCCATGATCTGTACTTTCTATCGGTAGCTTGCTTGCGTATGTGAAACTTTTTGTTATCACTTTTTATAAAAAAAATTCCGGACTTGACGTGTCCAAAAATTTTAATTTTTGCACTTTGGCGGTTTTTTTGCACTTACGCCAGGAATGTAATGTTTTAATAATTGGGCAATTCTGCAGCGATATCAAATATGTTTATTTTTTTATTTATTTTTATTTATAAAATGGGAAAAGGGGGGTGATTTAAACTTTTATATTATTGAATGGGATTATTTATTAATTATTATTTTTTTCTCTTTTTATTTTTTTTTACAGTATTTGAAGTCCCACAAGGGGCTTCTATATACAATACATTGATTGTTACATTATATATACTGCATTGATCTATGTTATCTGCATTAGATTACTATGATCTGTTGGAGCCTATAGTAATTGAATGATGAACTAGGATTGACCTTGTGATGTTAACCACATCACTAGACCATCACTGGAGCATTTAAATGCAGTTCCAGGAGGCCACCTGTTCGCCACTAGGGTCAGTAAGGGGAGGCAAGGACAGCATGACGTTCCGGGAACGTCATTATGCAGGAATTACCTGCTTTTCATATGACGTTCCAGGAACGTCATTTTGCCACATGGGGTTAAAGGCTGGAAACGGGTGGTATCAAAGGATTAAAGCATAAAATAATCACTACCCCTTCGCCCAATTCGATTCACAACATTGTTTCAGACCTTAACCAGAACCCTAAATAAAGACACTGGACCCTAAAAATATTCTACCCCAAAATACACCAACACTTGTGTCCTCTTGTGCTTCCAAGACTTGTCACCCTGTATCCCCCTGACTCCAGCATTAAAGAGTCACCCTGTATCCTTCTGTGCCCAACCCAGACCAGTCATCCTGTATCCTTTCCCTCACCACAGACTTTTCACCCTGTACCCCCCTGCCCCCACCCCATATTCGTCACCCTGTACCCCTTTGTCCCCAGCCCAGACTGGTCACCCTGTACCCCTCTCTTGACAGATTGTCCTCCCTGTCCCTTTTTTACATACCTATAGCTTTAGTCTCCCTCTTCCATAGAGGAGGTCAGATGTTAAGGTCCTTTAGTATGGTCTCTAATGTTACTGAATTGTCTTCTGGCTGCAGTTTTTCCCTGATTGGTGCAACATTTGCAAATCCCAAAACTGTAGCCAGGATGCTTTCAGGCATTCCATCCCGGCTTGCTCATTAAGAGACAGCATACCTGCAGGATTTTTACTGCATATTTTTTTTCTTTTAAAACTCTTTTTATTCGAAAGTACAAAAATAATAATGTTACAACATTATAAGCATACACAGAAGTGAGCAGGCAAATGTTGCATTAACATCAGGTAAGGAATGTATAACCTAGTCGTAACCATAAATGTAAACCTTAGGTGTTCCAGTGTTGTAGAAATGCGTATATTAAACTTGTTGTACATCTGTATTTTAACTTTAGAACTTGATGGGGTAGGGGGGTGGTGGAAGGGGGAGTTGGGGGGGGCAGGGAGGTTCCTGCACAGGGGAAACTTTGATGTTGGGGGGGGGACTTTTTGTCATTGGAGGAAGAAAGGAGACAAGTATAAGTTGAACAGGTACAGTAAGAGTGACCTAAGCAATGTGCTGAAAGTTTTCCCTTTGGGGACCATATCTTTGTGAATGGCTGTATCCATGTTTTTCTAAGCAGTCCTCGGGATTAATCCACCTTCTCCATGGAGCTGGCAGCTAGTGGGATTCAAAAGCTGATGTTTGGCTTCATATAAACCTTAATGAAGCTTGCTTCACTATATATACAGGGCAGGCATCAGCACCTGGCTAACTCGGAGTGTCGGGGCCCATAGCCGCTCAAGGGGCCCCCCGGCACTTGCCGGAGTAATGATTAGCCGCATCCCCTCCATGATGTCCTGGGCCTCCCTCCACTGTGCCACAGAAATGGATCCTCCAGCTGGCACAATGGGGGGGGGGGGGGTTTGCTGCCGACCCTAAGTCGGAGGGGATGCGACGGGACGCCATTCTCCCTCTCCATGACGGCCTTCCTCCGCAGCGCTGGATGGGATCTCCCCAGCAGGCGCAGAGCGATGACGTCATCACGCCAGCTGGAGGATCCATCCCCGTGGCACACAGATGGTAGAGGTTAGCTAGAAAAGGGAAGAACCGTCCCCTGGCCAGATGGGGTGAGTATGACTTTTTTTTGTTTGTTTGTGTTTAGGTTTGTTTTTGTTACTATGGGGGATCAGCAGGGGACATTACTATGGGGGAAGAGCAGGGGATATTACTATGGGGGATCAACAGGGGACATTACTATGAGGGCAGAGCAGGGGACATTACTATGGGGAATCAGCAGGGGACATTACTATGGGGAATCAGCAGGGGACATTACTATGGGGGCAGGGCAGGGGAAATTACTATGGGGGCAGAGCAGGGGACATTACTATGGGGTCAGGGGACATTACTATGAGGACAGAGCAGGGGACATTACTTTGGGGAAGAGCAGGGGGCATTACTATGGGGGCAGAGCAGGGGATATTACTATGGGGGCAGAGCACGGGATATTACTATGGGGGCAGGGTAGGGGACATTACTATAGGGGCAGAGCAGGGGGCATTTACTATGGGGACAGAGCAGGGTTCATTTATTATGGGGACAGAGGGCATTTTTACTATATGGAGGTCACAGCAGGGGACAATATTACTATATTGGGGGCACAGCACAGGATCCTACATATGGGACCCACATACCTCCTCACTTTACAGCACTTGACAAGCAACAGAATCACTACCGTAAAGGAGCCTATGGGTGGGAAGGAAGTTGCTGGAAATGTGCAGAGCCTAAGATGTTTGTCTGACACGTTCTGAAGAGAAGAATTTTAGCTTAAATAAATCATCATGGAGGCCTGGGCAAGATGGAGAGGAAATGGAGAGTGAACGCCTCAGATCAAAGAAGATGTCACCTGTGAGTTACCGAATTACTTTTTTTTTTTTCGGTATTTTGTCAAACTCATTTGACCTGTATGCCGGGACTCTTCACAGCATCTCTCCATTCTGTGTAGGGGATAAGTAGTGTAATATATACTTACTATCCTCCTGTATAAGTGTGTATATATCTCTGCATTCCGTGTAGGAATACGGCAGTGTATTATATACTTATCCTCCTGTATGAGTGTGTATATATGTGCCCAAGAGATAGATATATACATACTAATACAGGAGGGGGGATAATAAGTATATAATACACTTCCGATCACCTACACAGAATGGAGAGATATATACACACTCATATAGGAGGGTAATAAGTATATAATACACTGCTGATCCCCTACACAGAATCGAGAGATAGAGACCCGAAATCCTCTAACAATGATGCCACATAATTTGCTATACAAAGGGGCCCACTGAGGCTCTCTCAACCAAGGGCCCAGAAAAACCTGGAGCCGGCCCTGTGTATATCTATATATACACAGGGCTGGCTGTTTTTAGTAAAGTACTTACATTTCTGTACAGTGGTCCTTCATCATACGATATTAATTGATTCCAGAATGACCACTGTACTGTATGTTGAAATCCTGAGACCAAAGTCTATGGAAAATTGGTAATTAGTTCTGAAACCCCCATAATATCATCCCAAAATAAGAAAATGAGATTTAAAGGAAAATAATCAGATAACTAATATAGATAAACAAATTCCTTACATACAACAGTCAGAAAAAGCTACTGTAAATTACTTTCTATGTAAAGGACTGGAGCATTTTCAGGGTCCTGTACAGATCACACAGGGTCCCAGAAAAATAAGAAGAAGCCACTCTTACTTGGTGTTCAAAGTCGTAGCTCATTCTGGCACAGGTAAAAGAAGTACATTACATAGTATCACACTGTACTGAAGACATTGAAAACCAATCAGTGTAATACTGTGGTTTTAGCAGTAGAATGTCCACTTTTATTGGTCGATAATCAAAATTTTCAAGATCCTTACTGTGAAATCGTAGTGAGTCTGGTCTTAAAGGGGTATTCCCCCCAAGGGCTAAAAAATTAAATGCCAAAGCGAGCTGGTCTTACCAAGTCCACCTGATTATTTTGAACCATCTCCCGTCTTTCTAGCTGCTGGCGTTCTAAAAAAATTTTAAAAGCCGATCTATATCCAACATGGCGCTGGCCAGAAAACGACATCTCCCATCATGCAATGCTTATGCCTGATTGGTCCATGATGTAGCAGAGCTGATATCCACAAGATATAGCAGAGTTGAGGTGAGGTAGTGACACAGCGGAGTTGAGGTAGTGACATAGCAGATTTGAGGCAGTCACATAGCAGAGTTGAGGTAGTGACATAGCAGGGTTGAAGCAGTGACATAGCAGAGTTGAGGTAGTGATATTGCAGAGTTGAGTTGAGGCAGTGACGTAGCAGAGTTGAGGCAGTAAAAAAAGGGAAATTTTGGCAGCACATCTATGACTCTGTTCACACTGCAGGTTGCACGCTGCTTGTGGCTTAAATGGGGTTGTCCGGCGATAAAAAATTATTCACAGAATAACACACATTACAAAGTTATACAACTTTGTAATGTATGTTATGTCTGTGAATGGCCCCCTTCCCCGTGTTTCCCCCCACCCACGCTAGACCCGGAAGTGTGGTGCATTATACTCACCGCATCTCGTGTCGTCCACGGTCTCCGATCGTCAGCAGTGACGTCTTCTTCGGGAGGCCGGCGGATCTTCCCGAGTGCCGGCCACCCTCTGCAGCGTCATCCGAAGCTCAGCCGCGATTGGCTGAGCATAACTGTGCTCAGCCAATCGCGGCTGAGCGGCTGATGACGTGGCCGCGTCATCAGCTGCTCAGCCGCGATTGGTAGAGCACAGTTATGCTCAGCCAATGACGGCTGAGCTTCGGATGACGCTGCAGAGGGCGGCCGGCACTCGGGAAGATCCGCTGGCCTCCCGAAGAAGACGTCACTGCTGAGGATCGGAGACCGTGGTCGGCACATGACAGGTAATGTATAGCGCACCACACTTCCGGGTACACGGGTGGGGGTGGTGGGACACGGGGAAGGGGGCCATTCACAGACATAACATACATTACAAAGTTGTATAACTTTGTAATGTGTGTTATTCTGTGAATAATTTTTTATCGCCGGACAACCCCTTTAAGTACAGACAAAAAACAAAAGGTGCAACAGCAACCCATAGGTGCAAGGGCCTACCGTATATACTCCTCCCAGTGTAGACACGGTAAACACCTGCTCTGTAGATATTGAAAATTAAAATATATATATAAATTTTTTTAGAAAAGTGAGATCTTAGCAAACTATTTGATCAGAGTGTACCATGTCACCAACGTTAAAGCGTCCTCGAGACATGGTCCCTACTTCAGCATTTTCACACTAGCAATGGCCTCTCCTGGGCTGAATAAGCCTACAACTGGGCAGATAGGAACCAAATGATCTCTTTTATAGCAGCCTTGGGACATGGGTGGAGGGCAAGCCAACAGGAGGTAGCCACACACCCCACATTCAACAGAAAAAAAAGGGAAATTTTGGCAGCACATCTATGACTCTGTTCACACTGCAGGTTGCACGCTGCTTGTGGCTTAAGTACAGACAAAAAACAAAAGGTGCAACAGCAACCCACAGGTACAAGGGCTTACTGTATATACTCCTCCCAGCGTACACACGCTAAACACCTGCCCTGTAGATATTAAAAATTAAAATATAATTTATTTTTTTAGAAAAGTGAGGATCTTAGCAAACTATTTGATCAGAGTGTACCATGTCGTCAGTGACATAACAGTGACATAACAGAGTTGAGGTAGTGACAGCAGAGTTGAGGCAGTGAAATAGCAGAGTTGAGTTAGTGAGTTGAGGCAGGGAGTTATTCAGGAGTGGGCCGCGGGGTGAGCATGGGGGGAGGGCATGGGTAAGCAAGGGGGGGGCGCTGGTGAGCACGAGGGGCTGCGGGTGAGTGTCTGGGGGCGCAGATGAGCACAGGGGGGTGTGGGTGAGCATGGGGGGCCGTAGGCAAGACAGGGGGCACCCACGGGGGGGTGCAGGTGAGCCGCTGGGGTCCACGGGTGAGCATGGGGGGGGGCACAGATGAGCGGAGGGGGCGTGGGTGAGCACGGGGGCGCGTATGAGCGTCGGAGAGCATAGTGTGGGGGACAACACGAGGGGGGCACGGGCAGCTGCAGGTGAGGGCCAGGGGAGGGGGCACAGTGTTGGGGGCAGGTGAGCTAAGGGGTGGGGGGGGCACACAGTGCTGGTGACCTAGGGGGAGGGAGACAGTAATCAGCAGCTGTCAGTGTTCTCCTTCACTTCAGTGGGCAGGGTTAGAAGTGCTGATACTAATAGTGCCTAATCTCCTGTATGAACTAAGAATAATGCATACATTTATTCCAGTCCTAGACTGATGCACTTCCATCCTATGAGCCGTTAATAGATCACCCATCACAGGGTTTAGGTGATTCTTCTGTCTCTACATTACAGGATCAAGTGTTGAAATCCATTCCCTGAAAATGGCAGGTTTTGCTGCCTTTCCTCTTGTGTATGGGTGCTTTTTGAGTCTGGCATTTGTCTAATTAACAATCAGCATTTCATTTAGTGTCCCAATGTCAAGAAGGTTATCAGGCTGAGGAGGTGATAAATGCTCATCAAAGAGGTGAAAGGCAGGATTTAATAAGGTATTAGCTATATGTGAAAAACATTGTAATTGTTGTGTATTTGGGATATAAGTGAAAAGTATATGATAGAGCATAGCACTATTAAATGCATTCATTTTAGAACCAATTCCAGACACTGTTTAAATAAAAAAAAATGTCCATTGAAAGGAACACATGTGATAAATAACACCAGGCATTTATTTCTTGGAAAAATGATTCAATATTTATTACTTTCATTGGCAAAAAAAATGAAAACACATTCATTGTCTGCAGCTTATGACTAATAGCATCCACTCTGCTGTGTTCAGGATACAATATCACATTCACATTACTCTAATATGCAAACTTAAAGTGAATTTCCATCTTTTAGCACCATGCTGTTTTAGGGCCAACATTCTGTACTGAATTCATTTCTTAATATATCCTTGCTGCAGTTGGAGCCTCATTCGTCTGACTTACAACTTCAAATATCCTCCAAAGACACTGAGTCCCAGATTTATAAAAGGGTGTAAGATAGACACTGGTGTAAACTACCTATAGCACCCCATCACAGCTCAGCTCTGCTGAAATGAAAACTGAGCTGTGATTGGTTGCTATTGGCAGTTTATATCAATTTCTACCGTTTGAATAATCTTAGCCTAAGTTTATTGATCAAATTCTGCCACAATTCAAAAGCTTAGAGCATACTGAGGGAAATTTATTAAGACTGGTGTACTTGGCGTGCACAGGCTTGTGAAGAAATGTACACCTGCTCTGGGGCAGGTATAGATTTCTGCATGGTTTCCAGGCGTAAACCATAATAAATTAGGCACAGTAGGAGGCCACACCTCCTTTCTGCCTTCCCATGCCCCTGTCTGCCTGCCCATCAGGTGAGCAGGGCTTACTGCTATTTTAGGCCATGGAAAATATAAAAATAAACATTTTTGATAAATGAACCCCACTGTGTTTCCAGGGTTAAAACAGATAAACTATATGCAGTAAAAAAAAAAGGGGGTGGAATTGCAGAGGATTACAGAGGCGACAGGTTAATTTACAGGGGGATGTGCACATAGGGGGATAACTTATAGGTGGGTGCCTACCAAGGGAAATGCCAACACAGGGGGAGAGCAATAACTACTAGATGATATGCCTACATGGGGGGAGGGGGGATATTTTCCTGGGAGATAAGTACCTAGGAGAGCAGGACCAACTACCAGTGGAGATGCCTACATGGGAGGGAGAGGGGTTAACCACCAGGAGAGATACCTATATGCAGGGAAGTGATTAAAAACAAGGGGAGATTACTAAAGGGGGCTAACCACTACGGGAGATAACTACATAAGTGGGTGGAGGTAACGTCCAGGGGGGTTACCTACAGGGGTGCCTACATGGGGTATACTACATACAAGTGGGCTTACTACTGAAGAGGTTAATTAAAAGGCGATGCCTACCTACTAGGGACACTACCTATGGGGGAAATGGCTACATGAGGGATACTACCTACGAGGGGGGGGGGGGGGGGGCTACCTGCACAGGGAGGCCTAACTACTATACAGATGCACAGAGGGTGGCCTCACTACTTCATGGGAGCACAGAGGGGTCTAACTTCTATATGGAGGGAACAGAAGGGTCTACCTAACCACTATATGAGGGCACAGATGGGGCAGCATAGATGTGGAGGAGAAGGATGCATGAGTGAGGAGCCTAAAATGTTTTTCTGGCTAGATAGAGAAGAAAAAGTGATCAACTCCAATCAGAGAAGAACCCCTCTGTGATTCACTCAAAGAAGATGCTCCCAGTGAGTCATTGCACAATAATCCCTAATGGTGTCCAAAGCCTGTGTAGAGCTGATATCTACTGCTATATTGTTACTGTATGGGGTGATATTGGTCTTTGTAGATTTTTATTCAGTAGCAAAGTGGTGATATTAGTCAGTATGTGGTGGTAATATTTGTCCCTGATACTGTTTGTATTACTGGATTTGGTCAGTAACAGTATGGTGGTAATGTTAATGGTCGTGGTGTGGTGGTAATAGTTGCCCCTTGTATACTGTTTGCTGCCGGGCCCAGCCATTTTTAGTCAAGCCCCTGCTTATTACACAAACATGTATACACTGATGCATATTTCTTTACAATCAACAAAGTGTGAGTTGATGAGATTTTCGCTCAAACTTGCCACTAGTTTAATATACATTGTTATGGCATTTGTATTATTATATTATTGTACAGTAGTCCCCTAAGTTACACTATATATTGGTTCCTGAATGACCATTGTATGTTAAAATTATTGTATTTTAAGGGCCAAACTACACAGAGCGATACATTATCGCTCTACTTTTAATAGAGACAACGATCAGCCGATGAAACGATCACCGGCTGATCGTTGGGTTAGGTTTCAACCTTAAATCGTCAGGCGCCAACAACGCATCGCTGTGTGTAATAGCGATGCACAGCCAACGGCTGACGATTGCTCAAACACCTGACACCTTACCTCTACCCACTTCCAGTCTTCTCTCCTGTGTGGCAGCAGCGTTTGAGCAGCCTCAGCGCAGCGGTCCTGGCTGTTGATTGGCTGAGCAGCCTGACCGCTAAGATGCTGCTGCTGCCAGGACAGAGCTCAGGAGAGAATACTGGAAGTGGAGGGAGGTAAGGTATCAAGTGTTTGTGCAAGTGCTGCATGGACATCGCTAACGAAGTCCATGCAGCCCTTACTGCCTGATTATTGGGCTGTCTAATAGGTCCAGTAAACGAGCGCCACCCTAGCAGATCGGCACTCAATTACTAAAATGATCTGGCTGTAGTTGCCTGTGTAATAGGACTCTAAGTCTAAGACTTTATGGGAAACTGGTAATCAGAAATAATTCTAATGAAAAAAAAAAAAAAAGCAGATAACTAAAGGCTATATTAGGGTATCTGCACACTACGAAATCCGCGAGGATAACCCGCAGTGGATTCCCCAGCTCGTCTCCACTCACGGCCGCACAGATTTCTGTCCGTGCCATAGACTCCATTCTATGGTCGGGTGGATCCTGACGTCCATCCAAAAAATGAACCTGTACGGAGCTGCGGAATCCGCAGCAAATGATCCGCGTGGATTCCGTAGTGTGCACATACCCTCACATAGCCCGATCCGTTGTGTATGCAAGCACCAATCTGCTAGATGGGCACTTGCTTACAGAGCCCATTACATGGTTTGATAATTGTGCAGCCCTTTCATTTAAAGGCCCTATTACACAGAATGATTATCGGCCGTATTCGGACGATAATCGTCCTGTGTAATACATGAACGATGTTCGCTGATCATTTGTCTTTCATCATGTTGAAAAACAAGTGACTTACATGTCAGCTATCTGCTGCTGTCGCTCCTTGGAATAGGAGCGGCGGCAGCAAACCGCCACTATCCTCTATGGGCTGCCCGAACGATCACCCAGGCAGCCCCAACCCCCCCCCCCCCCCGCACCTCTCCGCGCTCGCTTAATTCTCTGGTCGCCCTGTGTAATAGGGGCTTTACACTGGGAGATATCTACCTGATATGGTAGATAATTTATGTGTAATATGGCTTTAACACAGGTAAAGCAGGTCCTAACATACAAAAGTCAAAGAGTTACTGGAGGCTGTAAAATCACATTATCTCTTAAAGACAGGAGCTTTCTGAAGGTCCTGTACAGTTCATGCAAAGTACCAAAACAAAAAAATAAATAAAATAAGAGCTACCCTGTCCTGGTGTCCAAAGGAGCAGATCATCCCAGCATAGATAAAGAGTAGTACAGAACATGTGGTACAACACCCTATTAACCCCTTAAGGACAGAGCCTGAAATGGCCTTAATGACAGAGACAAATTTTATGAAAATGACCTGTGTCACTTTAGTCATTAATAACTTCGGGATGCTTTTACCTATCCGGCTGATTCTGAGATTGTTTTCTCGTGACATATTGTACTTTACATTTCTAGTAAATTGGAGTCGATATTTATAACGAATATTTATGAAAAAACCCCAAATAACGTGAAAAATTGTGAAAAAATGCATTTTTCCAACTTTGAAACTTTTTTGCTTATACAGAAAGTGGTTATACCACATAAATTATACATTAAATAGCATTAGCAACATGTCTATTTTATGTTGGCGGCATTTATTAAACTATATTTCATTTTTTTTAGACAATAGAAAGCTTAAAACATAAGCAGCAAATTTCCAAATTTTCAGTAAAATTTCAAAATCAGATATTTTTAGGGACCTGTTCAAGTTTAAAGTGTATTTGAGGGGACTGTGTGTTAGAAAGCCCCACAATGCACCCCATTTCAGAAACTGCACCCGCCAAACTCTGCAAAAGCACACCCAGAAAGTTTTTTAACCCTTTAGGGGAGTCACAGAAATAAAAGCTAAGTGTGTAAGAATATTGAAAATTTTAATTTTCTGTGCAGAGATTTTATTGTAATCCAATATTTTTCATATTTTTAAACTTATTACCAGAGAAATGCACCCCAATATTGATTGCCCCGTTTCTGCAGTTTATAGAAATACCCCATATGTGTCACTAATGCATTGTTTGACGGAACCACAAGCCTCAGATACAAAGGAGCGCCCAGTGAATTTCAATGGCTCCGTTATATTTGGTCATTTTTGACTGTACCACTTCAGGTTGGCAGCGGCTCTGGGGTTCCAAAACATAAAAAACACCCCTAAAGGGACACCATTTAGAAAACTAGACCCCTCAAGGAATATAACAAGGGGTGCGGTGAGCATTTGGACCCCACAGGTGCTTCACAGATTTTCCTAACAATATGGCGTGAAAAAAGAAAAATTTATTTTTTACACTAAAACATTGTTCTAGCCTTCAATTTTTCATTTTCACAAAGGGATAAAAGGAAAAAAAAACACAAAACGTGTAGTGCAGTTTCTCCCGAGTACGGAAATACCCAACATGTGGACATAAGGTGCAATTTGGGTGCAGGGCGAGCCTCCAAAGGGAAGGAGCGCCAATTGGCTTTTGGAAGCTGGATTTCACTGGAATGGATTTCAAGGGCCATGTCGCATTTACAGAGCCCTCGTGCTGCCAAGACACTGGAAACCCCCCACATGTGACCCCATTCTAAAAACTACACCCCTCAAGGAATCTAACAAGGGGTGCAGTGAGGATATGGACCCCACTGGTGACGGACACAAATGTAGAAAAATGTGATGTGAAAGTGAAAATTTTAATTTTTTTCACTTTCACAGCACATATATGCCCGTCATCCAGGGGTACATATCCTCACTGCACCCCTTGTTAGATTCCTTGAGGGGTGTAGTTTTCAGAATGGGGGTCACTTGTGGGGGGTTTCCAGTGTTTTGGCAGCACGAGGGCTCTGTAAATGCAACATGGCGTTCATCATCCATTCCAGCCAAATCCAACCTCCAAAATCCAAATGGCGCTCCTTCCCTTCGGTGGCTTGCCGCGCGCCCACATGGGGCTTTATGTCCACATGTGGGGTATTTACGGACTCGGGGGAAATTGCTCTACACATTTTGTGGCTTTTTTTCTCTTTTAACCCCTTGTGAAAATGAAAAATTCAAGGCTAAACCAACATTATAGTGTAAAAAATGTAATATTTCATTTTCACGCCACATTGTTCCACATTTGTACCCGTCACCAGTGGGGTCCATATGCTCACTACACCCCTTGTTACATTCCCTGAGGGGTGTAGTTTCCATAATGGGGTCACTTGTGGGGGGTTTTCACTGGCTTGGCAGAACAGGGACTTTTTAAATGCAACATGGCCCTCAAAATCCATTCTACCGAAATCCAGCCCCAAAAAGCCAAATGGCACTCCTTCCCTTTGGAGGCCCGTCTTGTGGACGCTTAGTGCCTTAAGTCCACATGTGGGGTATTTCCGTACTCAGGGGAAATTTCTCTACGCGTTTTGTTTTGTTTCTTCTCTTTTAACCCCTTGTGAAAATGAAAAAACCAAGTCTAGATCAATGATTTAGTGTAAAAATTTAAAAAATTTTACACTACATGTTGGTCTATACTTGATTTTTTCCCTTTTCACAAGGGTTTAAAAGAGAAAAAAGCTCAAAGCGTGTAGGGCAGTTTGTTTCGAGTACGGAAACACCCAACATGTGGACATAAAGCGCCATGCGGCCGCAAGACGGGCCTCCAAAGGGAAGGAGCGCCATTTAGCTTTTGGAGGCTGGATTTGGCTGGAATGGATTTCAAGGGCCATGTTTCATTTACAAAGACCCTATGCTGCCAAGACAGTGGTAAATCCCCACAAGTGACCCCATTCTGGAAACTACACCCCTCAAGGAATCTAACAAGGGGTGCAAAGAGCATATGGACCCCACTGGTGACGGGCACAAATGTGGAACAATGTGACGTGAAAGTGAAACATTTCATTTTTTCACTTTCACGGCACAAATGTGCCCGTCATCAAGAGGTCAATATCCTCACTGCACCCCTTGTTAGATTCCTTGAGGGGTGTAGTTTCCAGAATGGGGTCACTTTTCCACTGTCTTGGCAACACAGGGCCTTTGTAAATGCGACATGGCATTCACCATCCATTCTAGCCAAATGGCGCACCTTCCCTTAGGAGGCTTACCCTGCACCTGCAAGACGCTTTATGTCCACATATGGGGTATTTCCATACTTGGGGGAAATTGCTCTACACATTTTGTGTTTATTTTATCTTTTAACCCTTTGTGAAAATGAAAAAATAAAGACTAGATTAATGATTTAGTGTAAAAATTATAATTTTTTTTACACTAAATGTTGGTTCAGCCTTGATTTTTTTCATTTCCAAAAGGGGTTAAAAGAGAAAATAAATGCAAAACGTGTAGGGTAATTTCCTCTGAGTACGAAAATACCCTACATGTGGACATAATGTGCCATATGGGCACAGGGCAAGCAACCAAAGGGACAGAGCACCATTTAGAGGCTGGAATGGAGGATGGAGGCCATGTCACAATTACAAAGCTCCTGTGCTGCCAGGACAGTAGAAACCCCCCACAAGTGACCCCATTCTAGAAACTACACCCCTCAAGGAATCTAACAAGGGGTGCCGTGAGGATATGGACCCTACTGGTGACGGGCACATATGTAGAACATGTGCTGTGAAGATGAAAAATACTATTTTTTTTCACTTTCACAGCACTAATGTGGCCGTCACTAGGGGTCCATATCTCCGCTGCCCCCCTTGTTAGATTCCTTACGGGGTGTAGTTTCCAGAATGGGGTCACTTGTGGGGGGTTTGTACTGTCCTGGCCGCACAGGGGCTTTCTAATTGCATCATGGCATCCTCTAATGGGAATGGGGGCCATGCCTATTTAGTTGGGGAAAAGGGACAATTTTAATTAATTTGGGGGTATTGGGCCAATTAGAAGTTTATAAGGTTGAAAAGGACAAGAGTCCATCAAATTCAACCTGTGTTGATCCAGAGGAAGGCAAAAAACCCTTGTGAGGCAGAAAACAGTAGCCTCATCACAGGGGAAAAATTCCTTCCCGACTCCATAATGGCAATCAGAATGATCCCTGGACCAACGTGACCCTGAAATAGGAATAAGGGACAGAATTTAGATAATTTAGAACTCCAATGACGTGTGGTACGCCTTGAAGCAATCCTTTATGCAGAGGCCGGGGTGATCAGGACAGGTGTCACACTGGTAAATGGTGTCCTTCCTGATCCCCCTTTTGTGGCACACTCTGCACTTCTTTTGGGATCTCCCCTTTTTTCCAGTGTGGGGGACTTCACCTGGAAAATGTTGTCCCTGTACGATACGGGGTCCTTCACATCCAGAAGCGCTGGGGCCCTCTCCATGGCTGCCGAATATCAGGGCTTTGATTACTGCTTCCTGGAATTCAAGGAATTTCCCCGGGTGGCCGGCACATCGGTACAACACAAAAGCGTTGTACATCGCTGTTTGTACCAGATGTACTGCCACCTTTTTGTACCACGTTCTTGTTTTTCGCGTGGCGTTATATGGTTTGAGGACTTGATCTGAGAGATCAACTCCTCCCATATACTGATTGTAGTCTAGAATACAATCAGGTTTGTTCACCACGTTTGTGGTACCACGTACAGTGACAGGGGTGACGCTATTCCTGTGAATTGTGGTCAGAATAAGGACATCGCGCTTGTCCTTATATCTGACCAACAACATGTTTTCACAGGCATAGGCCTTGCAAGCACCCCTTCTTATCGTTTCTCTAACAGGGTGACTTGGTAGGCCTCTTTGATTTTTTTCGGATCGTGCCGCAAGCTACAGTAGCTCGGGCAGCGAGGGACCGAAACAGGGGGATGCTGGTATAAAAGTTATCAACATACAGGTGATAACCTTTATCCAGCAGTGGGAAGATCAGTTCCCAAACGATCTTCCCACTAACTCCGAGGATGGGGGGGCATTCTGGGGGCTGGATTTGGGTGTCCCTACCCTCATATACTCTAAATCTGTAAGTGTACCCTGAGGTACTCTCACAGAGTTTGTAAAATTTCACGCCATACCATGATCTCTTACTGGGAAGGTACTGGCGGAAATGGAGTCTTCCTTTGAAGCTCAGGAGGGACTCATCTACTGAGATGTATTTCTCTAGGATATACATCTCAGTAAATTTGGCTGAGAAGTGCTCTATGACCGGCCGTACTTCGTACAGTCGGTCATACGAGGGATCATCTTGTGGGGGGCACCTTGCATTGTCATTGTAATGCAAGAATTTTAGGAGAGTTTCGAATCGTACCCGTCCCATGGCCATTCTGTAAAGTGGGGTATTATATATAATATCCCCAATCCAGTATTGCCGCATTGTGGTTTTTTTACTAGGCCCATGTGCAGCAGGAGCCCCCAAAATGTTGTCATTTCGGCTGCATCCACAGGGGTCCACGCCATGGGCCTAGCAAAAGAAGAGGAGGGGTTCTGGGCCAGGAATTGGTGCGCGTACAGATTTGTTTGCGCCACCATCAAATTTACAAGGTCACCAGAGAAATAGAGCTTGAAAAAGTCTATTTCTCTGAGACCTGTGGGGTTAACCTGGATTCCCGCCGTTGCCGTAAAGCCAGGAATCCAGGGCTGATGATTTTGGGGGTCTGGGGTCCAGATGGGGTCACCTGTCTGGGGGACAGGGGGTGGGATGGGATGACGTGTCTGGGGGGCAGGATGGGATGACTTGTCTGGGGGGCAGGGGGTGGGATGGAATGACAGGGGGGCAGCCCGAGGCGTCCTCCTTGGACGCCGTGGTGGATAATCATCATCACTGGATGATGATAATGATGCTGATGATGAGGATGAATGGAGGAATGAAGGATCCCCCCATTCATCCTCACTGGCTGTTTCGGTGTCAGAGGCGATAAGTGCGTAAGCCTCTTCCACCGAAAACCGTTTCTGTGACATTTTTATACGGGGATTGGGGTAGGGGGGTATGTAAATGTAATGTGGTGTAGTGGTGTAGTGTAAAACTTTATTAGATGTATTGTAATGTAATGTGGGGTAGTGTAGTGTGGTGTTTTGTGTTTTACGTGTTTTTCATAGTAAGGGGGGGAAAAAAACCTACGTCAAAAAAAGAGTTACTGATAAATGCCGCACTTATGTGCGGTACTTATCAGCAAACAGTGGCGGTAGGATATAGAAGAAAAAGGGGGGAAAAGGGGGGAAAAACCCCTACGCCAAAAAAGCGGAGTTGCTGATCATCAGCGCACTTATGTGCGATGCTGATCAGTACTCAGCGGCGAAAGGGCGCAAAAAAAAAAAAAAAGAAGCTATTTATTCACCCCAAAGCCACTGATTAGTGTATGATACTGCCACTAGGGGGCAGTACTACGTACCTGACGGAAAGAGCCGAAGATACGAACGTTCCCGAATACCCGAAGAGCCGAACGAAGACGCCCAGAGAAGCGGACGCCACCGGATCGCCGCACCGCACCGGACACCGCGATTAGGTGAGTATGGTGCACTACACACCACAAACACCTGATCTGCGCACCTCAGCTAACCGATTAAGGTGTGCAGATCAAAGTATAAATATTTATTTTTACTTTGATCGCCGCTATTGGCCGGCCGGGCTTGGCCGGCCAATAGCGGCGATCGGGGGGCTGGCACCGTGGCCACCCCCACTCTAAACACTAATGATGATTTGATTGGTACTGTCTCGGACAGCACCAATCATCATTAAATTCCGGGTCCCCGGGTCACCGATGACCCGGGAACCGGAAAATCACTGTAGTTGGCTGATTTCAATAAATCAGCCAATTACAGCGATCGTCGGCACGGGGGGGGTTAATCACCCCCCCCGTGCCGACAAGCTATGGTGGTCTGCTGTTAGTAACAGCAGCCAGCATTACCCGATCGCCGCGTGTTTACACGCAGCGGTCGGGTAAACACCGGGCGTAAATTTACGCCCTGGTGCGTTAAGTACCAGGCTGCGAGGGCGTAAATTTACGCCCGATGTCGTTAAGGAGTTAAAGGGGCTACTATGGTCAATCAGTACATGCATTTCAGTATTTAAGGTTTTTTCCTAGTGAAATGCCAGATCTTCCAGCCATTCACATATATCACGCATCCAGACAGTCTGTAGCATTGTATGTTGAGTATAGTTTCAAGATCATTGTATGTTAAAATATTGTACCCTGAGGTCATTGTATCTTGAGGGTTCACTGTATTACTATAAATGCTATTACTGATATCTATATAAATATATATTGGATGGATGGATGGATGGATGGATAGATAGATATATAGATAGATAGATAGATAGACAGACAGACAGATAGATGATGCATGGATGGACAAATGGATTAAATAGACAGAGATGTTGTACACATAGGAAGGAGTTAATGTATATGTATATTTCAATGTAAATAATAAGTCTTTTTAAGCATTCTGAAAACAGCTGTGATAGCTATCACACCATAAATAAGGACTGCTCTAGAGTATAGATTTTAAATGAGAAAACATATGTTTCCTTACTCAGTACAGGAAAAACAACTGGCGTGTTTAAATGTTTTATGTTATTTTTTCGAAGAGGCGCTCGTAGAAGAAAGAACATGGAAGTCACTGAGGCCTGTCCACTTGAAGGGCTCAAAGTATTTCCTGAACAGTCCTTCTTCACTCATCACTTCAGACAGCTATTATTAAAATGTGTGACTGGGGCCTTAGCTACACAATCAGCCTGTCAATTACCTTTTGCCCTGGTCTCAAAAGAAAGCTGAGAAGAATAAAACTCCTCAGCTGGGGGTTTTGCTAATTCAACTATGTGACCCGTTCTTTGCTTTCAAAATCAAATAAATGGAGCCTGTCTCCCGATTGGTACCAATAATAGTAACTGAAGGTGTAGGTGTTTCCACTGCAGGAAATCTTTGCCACAGTCTGCTGAACCAGAACTGAATTTACTGATGAAGTTAATAGGTCTTTTATTCATTAAAAAGAAATATATATGCACCACAGTAATGAGAAAGGGAAATAAAAAAAAGAACGGAAGCAAAGAAGAAAAGAATATTCTATCTTACAAGGCAAAAAAACAACAACAACATAAATAGCTATAATAATAATAATAATAATAATAATAATAATAATAATAATAATATTCTATCTTACAAGGCAAAAACAAACAAAAACAGCTATTATTAATATTATGTTGTTTTGTTGATAATAATAATCTTTATATAGCATATTAAAGCCTTCAGTCGTATGACAAGAGTTTATAGTGCATAAAATTAAGAAAAAACAAACTGTAGCAAGTTTTGAAACTTTTAGTCAGTCACTCCACACTCCTTACATGTGCTGAAGACATCCTGTGCTGTCTGGGTTATCTTTGTTTGTGACAGGGAAGACTAACAGGTCAGCATGAAATATCCCTTGAAAAACTTCCTGTGTTATTTGTTCACTTGCTGAGTGGACTGTCCATCATACAAACACATCAACTGGCAGTCACTTTCATTTGAATTTGACTGGCCGAGAAAGCCTGAGTTATTTGTAAAGAACAACAAGGCCTTTCATTCATAATTTCAGTGGGGAGACTAGTGCTAATGATGGGAGTTTGAATAAATTGGAACTGTGGTATTCAGGGCAGGAAGAAGCCCACTGACTATCAAATGAGAGGAAAGGGGGTGTAGGTGAAAGTGCTCTGTGAGAAAGCAAACAATGGAAATGGGATCACACATGTATTTGAATACAAATCAGCCTCTTCTGAGGTGCTACAATGCTAACAGGATGGACACAGGAAGAAAAGTCTAACATGGTATCACTTTCTTAACTTTTAAGGATTACTGAAACTATAAACTACTAATGATGAGTGAGCACTAAAATGCTTGAGTGCTCGATATTTGAGTTGAGCATTTTTCAATGCTTGAGTGCTCGATTTGAGCAACAAAACCCACTGAAATTGATTGGAGACTTAAGCATTTACCTAAGTGCCCCCTGTTGGGCAGATAGGAGGATGCCTGGTTCACCTTCAGTGTGTATTGCAGTCAGGTATTTTTATCCTAATTCTACAATATAATAGAGCATTACCAAAGGGGCATACTTTGCTATCTCATAATTTATGTAAACAGTGTAACTTGCTGTGCAGGGGGCGTAACAGATGTTTTCTCATCCTGTGGATGTCTTAATTTTTTCAGATCAGAATACCCCTTTAAGTCAATATTATGTTTTTACCTGAAAAGAGTCCACACATGGAAGATTTGTTGCAGAAATGTCTGCCACGGAAAATCGAGTCCATTCCTTAGAATTGGTTCACTTTGATAGGAGGCACACAAATCTCTGCAAAACCTATTAAAAATGCAGAAATATCTGCAACAAATGTGCCATGTGTATCTAGGGCTTCTGGCCATAACACAGACACAAAGATGCATCCATAATATGCCTGTGTAAAACTGACCTCATGTTTATAAGGACTGGGCATTAGTCCTAAGTATGTTTACTGTAGTAAGCCAGGATCTGTCAGTCTGAATATACAGGTTTTCTTCGCCCTAAGATTAGCAGTGTCAGATGTGTCTGGGAGCCACTGGTTGCCCTCCAACCTATTGAAATAGCTTTCCCGTTCTGCCCAGCCACTGATACTTCTTCAGTTTACCTTGATTTATTTACCAGTTATCTCTTGTATGTGTCTAGCATAATTTTCATGTGGAGCAATTCTGCATGTAGGCATGACAATGCGGGTGGGTAGTGGCCACACCTACAAAACACATGTATGGCTAGCTCTGAAAGAACCAGTCATACTGGTTTAGCGGTACTGTAAAAACTGATATCTGTGAGAGCAGTCAGGTGTTTACCACTTGGTACTGGTATTATTCAGCCATCTATACTTCTGTTCCCAGGTAACCATAGCTAAGAAAACATTTTTCTTATGCAGTGGTTGGTTTTAGAATGTATTGATATTTTGTTTTTGTTTCCGACAGGAAATATTTTTTCTTTTTTTATGAAAGTAATAAAAGCACAACATTTCTTTACATAGAATAGAAACATCATGTAGCATTTTTGTTTTGCATACAGTTATAGTGAAAAATATAGTCAGGTGTACCAACATATGCCAACCGAACATCATGTATGCTAAATGGACTAGGAAAACAGAGTGGATTTCTTCCAAACACAGCACCACACCTGCCCTCTTGTGAGTGGTATTGCAGTTCAGTTCCATCAAAGTTAATGGAACCAAGTTGTAATACCAAAAACAACCTGAGGACAGATGTGTTATTGGTTTTGCTCTGTTTTTCTGTTCCTGGATAAGCCCTTTAATGTACTCAGTTAAGCTGTTTTACTGATTTTTCCATGCAAGCAGCCATATGATAACAAAGTTCCTGGCACTGTCTAGTCTGTTATTTCAATACTGTAAAATAGGTGCAGATTGCAGATTACAATTTCTATTCTTACATATTTGTAAATGGGTAGGCCACAGGAAAACAAACATCTCACTAAAATCAATGCTTGGGACTTCTGACGGTGCGCTCTTCAAAATTCCTTCCTATCATTTGAAGTTTTTATTATAATACTATACCTGCCCTATTGTTATATGGCCTGTACTGAAAGGTCGTCTTAGACTCAGAGAATAAAGTATACTTCATTTAATCATTTATCTTTAGTTAACCTATGCAGTAATTTTCATTTTAGATCCACCATGCTCATACATTGATTTTTCCATTTCACTCTGGCAGCCTTTCATAACCTTTTCCTTTTACTACCATCATAGAATAGTTATCCCTCTTACGTGACCTATCTTTCATCCCAGTCATGAAATGAGCCAATAAATCTGTGCTCTATATGGCTAGATTTACTGAGTGTAACAGCTTGGTTAAAGAGAATATGACTTGGCAGGTGACTTCATTTACTAGTGAAACATTGTTTACTGTGACACAGAAGGTCTTTCTCCTAAAGCATCTAAAGGTTGCATTGTGAAGTCTTGACCTTCTACCTATAAGGCACCGTATGAATAACAACCTTGTAAGATGCTAGGCATTCCCTCCACTGCACGTGAACACCGGCTCGAGTGTAAATAGAGTAAATGACCAAAAACAGAAAAAGATATGGATGCCCCAGTTTCATCATCCTTGCTCTTTAATGGGAGCTTTCATGCCACAGCAACATTTACCAAATCATAGTCTCCTGTGCACTAATGTAAGTTGGGTGATTGATTCTTAGACTACCATATGTACTGTATATTGAGCAGGATTAGCTAAACCTTCTAAGATCTGCAGTCTGAGAATGTGGCAGATTTATTGCAGTAGATGAGCTGTGTGACCCATTTGTGCTGTACAACCTCACATAACTATTTGTTGGCCTTATTTGCATTTTGTGAGAAAATTATAGCCCAGTGTCACAAAGCCACACCTCTTACCATAAAATGAGGAAAAAAAGGATTCCTAGTTGAATTCCTGGCACTGCCAAATACTCTTTTACCATGATTGTAAAAATGTAAACCGCTGATTTATTGGTAAATACCAATATAAAATCATGCATAAAAACGTCATTAACACATTTCAGGAGTCATAACTCCCTTCATCGGATTCAATTTTAATAAAAATACTGCCACCATGTGTTTGGATGGCTGTATGATACTCTAGGGCAAATAGATATGTGAGCCAATACAGGGGGACTTGGCACCTACCAACGATAAGACACACTTTTTAGCAAGAAAACATATTGCTAAAAAGTGCCTGTGTCTTCTAGTGTCCAGTCAGGGTGGCGGGACAGTATAAGATTTCCCTGACTGCATCGGAGGAAGAGGTGATTCACAACTGTGCAGCCATTTACAGGTACACATGCCTCTCCCTTCTCATGCTGCAAATTCATATATATGAGATCAGTTCTGGACAGGAGAGGAAGCTGGATCTGATATGCACATTGTAAACAGCTTCCTACAACAGAAGGACCCCCGGGAATAACACATCTGGCCAGAAGACTCAGGTCTTGCATAGCTGAAGTGTCTTCCAATATGTCATCAGCATGTGATTGGTCAGGTTACATATTTACCTGTCATGTTACATATTCAGTCCTTTAAACCGTGTCTTCCATCATAACTGTGACTGTACATCAGTGACCCACCGCTGCTGGTTAAATTTAACCCCGTCAATCACCTGTCAGGTTACATCTTCAGTTCTTTAGCAAAAATGTGTCTGGTCATTATATGTAAATGATCTACCAACATCCTACTGCTGTCACCATCTTTTGGCTGTTCTAGGTCCTACTGGGTCAAAGAGAGTGCTGCTATTGCTACTGCTTCCATGTAAAACTTTCAGCCGACATAACCGATGTTGGCTGATAGTTGTCTTTCATTGATGAACAACAAGGATAGCGACATTCACCTTCTTTTGCCCCGTGTAATAGGAGTAGCGGCAGCAGACCACTGATATCTCATATGGGCTCCCCGGACAATCTAAAGATCATCCGGGAAGCCCCCTGCACTTGTCGCTGTTGGCGTATGTAAAAGTTGCTCTCAAGTGGTTGCATTTTCTATTACAGTCACTATCCTGGAATGGGCTACCTATAGTAAATATTATGGTTGCAATGGAGCATTTAACGACAAAGCTTGCAGTGCTGCTGTACATTTACTTATAGTCTCTTGGGTAAGCAGGTACTCCAAGCAGAAAGGTCCTTACCACATAGTTACTGCATTAAATCTGGGGGAAATACTTTTCCTATATATACCAGCACCAGGCCTCCTGATCGATAGAGCTCTCCAGGCTCGTCTCTTACATGGCAGAGTGATCTCTAACCACAGGAAACTCATAGCTCCCAATACAGGTGCAGGGGCTCGTGAAACCCAATGTGCAACGAAGTGTGCTCTTGGAAGCAACAGTACTAGTCTGTCTCAGTAGTTATAGCAATCTCAGAACTGGCCTATAATTGGACACCTTTCCAGAGAGAATGTGTGCTGACTTGCACCCTCCCTAGGATGAAGTTCCATGGGCTAGGAAGACCTATGTCCTGAGAGAAACCTTCCAATGTTATGACTATCCTAGATGGACCCAAGCAAGGACAGCATTTTTTACCAATCAACTTTTACTTGTGTGGGAACTTCTAGCAAATTTCATGAATTTACTGCAAAGCAATAGAAATGCACTTATATTTACATATTGAGGCTATGTTCATACTACGTAAGAGAACGGCCGTTCCGTGACCCCGGCCTGGTCACGGAACAGCCGGTCTCTGGCCGGATCATCTCGGCCGGTACTTAAGGTTGATCTTTCCAGCCGCAGAGCTCTGATGCGGGCACATCAGCGCCCGCCCGCCCGCATCAGAGCTTCCCATAGCGCACAGTGAAGTGTGTGAACTGACAGGGCTTTCTGTGGCCGGAATTCACTGAATTCCAGCTGCAGAAAACTGACATGTCAGTTATTTGCGGCCCGTATGGGATCCATTGAAAGTAAGGCATTGTTCCACCGCGCCAAAAGTACGTCCGTTTTTGCCATCGGCAACAACAGCCGTACTTTTACGTAGTGTGAAAATAGCCTTAACCTGGAAAACATTATTATATTCTCATTGACAAGGGATTGAATTGAAGCTCTAGTACACAATTGGTCCACCTCTATCCTGGATACAAGATATGATACCGTTGGACACATCCTGCATCCTACAGCATATTTGTTCACAGATGTTACAGCTGAACCTGCAGATCCTACACACTTGTAGGCTGCTAAAGCCGGTTTGCCATAAATACTTGACTGGTGATAAATGTGGCAACCAAGCAGGCCAAAGAATTATTACAATCTGGCAGAGACATTCCTAAGAAACCCTTGCTGTGTGTGGGTGAGCATTATCCTGCTGAAATATGACAGTTTGAAGCACTGCAATGAGGGGCAACACATGTGGCCACAGGATATACTGCACATGTGACTAGTCTGTTAGGGCCCTATTACAGAAAGCAATAATCTGCCAAATCAGAGCGATTTAGCAGATTATTGCTCCGTTTAATAAAGACACAATGATCAGCTGATGACAAGGATCATCGGCTGATTGTATCTTTTTGTCCTGACGTAAAATCATTGGCCACTGGCCACGCATCACTATGCTTAATAGCGATGTGCGCTGACTGCTGCCAATTGTGTAAAAAAATAATAATCCAATCAAGGGGAAACACTTCCCGGCACCACTTAGTCCTTACTTCGGCAAAGAACAATCACATTCACCGCTATAGGATGACCTCCGTACTGTTGAGGGGTGTTGCTCAACAACCAGACCAAGTGTCCATATTGCAGCAAAAAGAAAAATTGTGGCACTCACCCCAATAAACAGTTTAAAAAGCCTTTATTGCAGAGCGGCTCGGTAAAGACGCTGACACCGAGCCGCTCTGCAATAAAGGCTTTTTAAACTGTTAATTGGGGTGAGTGCCACAATTTTTCTTTTTGCTGCAATGAAAAAATAATAAAGTTCATACATATGGCCAGTGATTGGCTGTCACTTGAGAGACTGCCTCTGCAGTTCCAGAGGCAGCTGCGGACAGAGGGCAGAAAACAGGAAGATACCAGGGAGCGGGCAGAAGTGTGAACAGGTATGTATGAAGTTTAATATTTTATAATTTTAAAACAAGAGCTGCATGGACATCACTAACAATGTCCCTGCAGCCCTTACCCCATAATAGTCAAGCTATGTTTGAGCTAAGTAAGTGAGCGCCGATCTAGCAGATAGGCGCTTGCTTACATTGAGTCATCGGGCTGTGTAATACGGCCTTTATTGTCTCTCATATCTATCCTACTAGGGGCACCTTATATGCAATGGCTCCCCAGATGAGAGGCAGGATTAATCCTTACCACAAGGTCTTGATACTCGAGCTCAACCACCATCTGATCCTAAACAGAACCTGGATTTGTCACTAAAGATGATATGATTCCAGTCCTTTGGAGTCCATGTTTTCCATGACACCACTGCAAACAAAGTCAATGGTGGCTGACTCTAAATGGCAGGGCACAGGCTAAGCACCTGATCTGGGCAGAGACAGGGGGTGTGTAATGAAGGTGTCTGGATGGTTGACAAGGAAATCCTGGGAGATGCTTGGGCTTGTCAGTGTATCAAATAATTTTCTCTACCGGTGGTGTGTCTGGGTCATCTGTAGCTCTTTTGCAACGTGTTTGTGCCCTCAAGTAACCATTGCTCCCAACACCTCCTATCGGCTTGGTAAGAATGACCTAGATTGTGAGCAATTTGACTAAATTACCATCCTGTTTTTCAGTTGATTGATGGGTCCCATTGAAGTCTATCAACTGATCAAAATGTCTTCAAAGGAATTGTAGAGGCATGTCTAGCAGTCAATGATCTCTCACCATAAAGATTACTAACCAAAAGTAGCCTCAGAGAGACTTTTTTTTCCCTAAGGCATGATCCATAACTGCTTGCTAAGTTTTGCATCACTGTATTATTTGGCGTATTAATTTTATGTATACATTGCTTAACAAGTGCTAATAAAAGTGGTCCCTGTATTACTATTGATATTGCCATAAAAAAGGAAATAAAGTGGAACAATCTCAAAACTTTAGCACTCTGAGCCTCCGAACTACAAAACCATAAGACTTCTTGTCTGCCAGTCTAAACTAAAGCCCCTCCACCTTTTTCCTGGACAAATTTACTAAGAAGCATACGCCTCTTAGTAAAGCCGGCCATCCCTGCGCCTGACGCAAGCTTTGCACCAGCAATCAGATTTGTATTAAGAGCTACACCTTCAAGTGGGCCTAAATCATAATATATATCCAGCACAGGAGGAGGCCACGCCTCCACCCCGCTTTGTCAATAACACACCCCGCTTTGTGTAATCATTTGACAATTACCATTTGCAATTTTTATTTATTTTTTTGCGCTTGTGCACTTTTCAGGTGCTGTGCAAGAATTTCCAGTCCATGCGCAAAATCTATGGATAGCAATTCTTCCTGAGGACGCAGCAGACATGTTGAAGGGGCTATAGGCAGATTTTAAATAGCAACAGCACACTGCTCCACCATATACAGTGACAAAGACCTGGTTTGGTCCGGCTGCATACGGTTTATATGGTAGCAGTCCGACTGTTATGTTTTTAACACTTTCTTCCTACCAGTTGATACACAGATTTTATTCGTATGTAAGAGTAAAGATTAAGAGTTATATTTTAGCTGGGTCCCAATAAAGGGGCGTTTGTCCCCAGGCGTTTAGCCTGAGGAATCGAGAGTATAAAATCTTTGATTAGGCACACAGGCCTTGATAAATTTTGCATATTTTTGTTCTCTTTCATTCGTGCTAAAAGCTTTGCTAAAAAAAAGACATATCGCACATGCTAAATATGACAAAAAAAGTAGCTAACTTTAACCATGCCTTCACCACGCCCCTCTGAGTGACAAATTTTAATAATGGCCTATCCAATGTAAAATTCTCAAAAATAATGCTTTGCAAATGCCTTGGGGTTAATTTTAAATTCAGAGGACACTAGCAATTGCAGCTACATGGCAGAAGACTAAAAATGAGGGCACCCAATACATTAAAGGGAATCTGTCACTAGGTTTATGCCACTTTAAATGAGGGCAGCATAAACGAAAAAGGCTGAACGGATTGGTGTATTACCTACATAATTTTGATCAGCAGGTCTCCTGAAATGAAGGAGAATGGAATTCTTGCCACACCCCTTCACCCACCCTCCAGCTGCTGATTGACAATTGACTGTCTATACACAGCATGGATAGGTAACTGCCAATCAGCAGCTGGTGGGCAGAATTTTCTGCAACTCATGAATATCCAGGACTACTGGGCATTGCACATAATGGAGGGGTTTACTTACTGTCCATGTTATTCAAGAAGATATCTCTGAATCAGCTGCACAGAGCAATGTACATCATTCTGTTCAGCTTCTCTATCACTAAATTTTGTCACCCTTAGATAGGACCACTTAACCTACTGACAGAGTCTCTTTTACTATACATTTTATGTAACATTTTAGAGATAAGCAGATTGACGCTTCAGCAAATTACCAGCTTTCAAATTCTCAGTTTCCTTTTAAAATCTTCATTTTTAGAGAAAATTATATACAGGCCTATTAACCCTTTAAGGACCACGCCCAAAATGACCCAGTGGACTGCGCCAATTTTAATTTTTGCATTTACATTTTTCCCTCCTCCCCTTCTAAGAGCTCTAGCACTTTCAATTTTCTATCTACAGGGCCATGTAAGGGCTTGTTTTTTTTCAGGAACAAGTGTACTTTGCAATGGCGCCTTTTCTACCATAACATGTATGATGGAACCCCAAAATTATTATTTATGAAAATATAAATTGGTGAAATTGTAAAAAAGAATGGAATATGGTAACTTGGGGGGTTCCTGTGTCTACGTAATGAACTATACAGTAAAAGCGACATTATTCTATACGTCAGTCCGAACACAACCATATGCAGGTTTACACAGATTCTCTTATGTTATATATTTCTTTTTATGAAATCCTTTTTTTTTTGCAATTAATAATTAATAAAATGGCCCTATTGTGACTCTTATAGGAGTTTTAGTTTTTCACCTACGGGGCTGTATGGGGTGTCATTTTTTGTGCCATGATCTTTACTTTTTATTAATACCATATTTGTGTAGATAGGATGTTTTGATCACTTGCACTTTTTTCCTTTGTTTCATTTATGCCTCTCACTGTACAGGATGACTATTGTTATATTTTAAAAGATCGGACAATTACGCTCACTACGGTATATAATATGTTCATTTATATATGTTTTATTTATGTAATGGGAAAGGGGGTGATTTTAAATTTTACTGGGGGAGGGTCTTTGGGGTATTTTTAAAAACATTTTTACTTTTTTACATGCAATTATTTTAATGCATACACTGATCATTGCTATGCCATAGATATATACAAAAAAGGTTCACAGTAGAGGGACTGAATCACCTTCAGTATAAATATGGTACAGCCCTAAACTGTAGCCCTAGGTGTCACTCTACCATATACACAGAAAAAACCCACCACAAGGATGAATACACGATAAAATTATGGGCATAAGTTCTGAATCATTACAGAAAATTTTTTATTTACCATGATTGTGTTAATAACATGATAAGAACAGTATAAAAAAACACTTAAAAAATATATTTAAAAACAACCAAATCTTAATACAATTCCAAATATTACTGACAAACAACATAGAATGAATATACATACCGGGCCTCACTATGAGTTAACATCACTTCCGGACTCGTCGGCGCACCGGACCAGAAGTCGAGGCCGCGTCACTTTCGGGTCAGCAGCTCACCCCACGCACGCACAGCCGCGAAGCAAGAAGCGTCACGGACATGCGCACTAGGAGATTTGAGGCTGCCCGGAAGTGACTGCTGCATCAACGACCGGCCGGGCGCGCTCACCCATCCACGATGCACTCCCACATTAACTCTAACCTCACTGGGACAGTGGGACAGCCATAGGCATAGCATTGATCAGTGTAATAGGTGCTCTGTTTACTGAGCCTCAATAAGCAGAGCGCCGATCGGACCGCTAGGAGGAAGGTAAGAGACCTCCGGCGGTCCGTGAAAGCGATCGCAGTCACACTGTGGGGGTCCTGATCGGTAAGTGACTGGAGCTGCTCCTGTCACCTACACTTAAACGCCGTGATCGCGGCATTTAAGGCGTTAAAGGAGAAGTCCGGCCAAAACAATTTTTTAATATGTTATTACTTATGGAAAGTTAGACAAATTTCTAATGTACATAAATTATGGGAAATGCACATATAGGTCTATTTCCCTTAATTTAGTAGATCAGGGAGACTTCTGATTCTCTGAAATACTGTGACGTCACGAACTGGGGGTGTAATTCCAATGGAGTGTCCAGCAGGGGGCGCACTATATAGAAGTCAATGAGTACCATTGACTTCTATATATAGTGCGCCCCTGCTGGACACTCCATTGGAATTACAATGGATGTGTATGTAAATGTAATACAATGTAATACAGTATGTTTTTGATTTAATACATTCATGGAATACTTTGGGGAGCAAGTGTCCTTGCTCCCCAAAGTATTCCATAAATGTAATCAATCAGTACATTTGGAGGGCACCGAGCAGGGAGGGAGAGAAGTGCCTCCCCCCTCCCTGCTCGGTGCTGCTGCCATACATACACACTGTACTACTGCCCCATCATTTGCTCATAGTATGAGCAGATAATGGGGGAGTAGTACCAGGGCTGATCTCCATGGTAAGCCTGCCGAACTGGACTTCACATAGTATGAGCAGGTGATGGGAGTAGTAGCTGGGTTATCGCTATCACATCGCCGCCACCGCTGATGCCACCGGGCGCAGGGGGAGCCGCTCATCACACAGGAGCCATCAAGCCACCCTCCGCTCCCCCCCCCTTCTTCCGGGATCCGGCAAACTTCCCCCTATCGCATGGCTGACTCCCCCCGCCTGGCCGCCGTTCTCCGATCACACATACCGGCTTCCGGTGCTTCCTGGTGTCCCCGGCCGGCACGTGTGGGAAAGGGGAAGCATCGGGAGCCGGTATGTGTGATCGGAGAGCGGTAGCCAGGCGGGGGGAGTCAGCCATGGGATAGGGGGAAGTTACAATCCAGTAATTAAACTTAACTTTTAGACGTCTAACAATCACAGTAACTGCACTGATAGAAGCACTTTCTTCAATTCGTGAATGCTAATGAAATGACTAATCTAACTGTTTGATTTCATGTCACCTTTGCTAATGAAGACTAATTTCTATCAACAGAAAAATATCTGCAGTTACACAAAAGAAAGCGGTACATTTAAAAAAAAATGATGTATCAGTGCTGCTTACAGCATTGAGTGATCAACTTCCCCTTGATATCAACATTAACTTGTCAGAGTAAATTAACAAAGTCATGTGTAGTTCTATTAAACACTGAACAAAAGTAAGGTTCAGGGAAAGTGATTACATTGCCTCAATAACTCTGAGAAATGCTTCTAAGGCTTTTTAGTTCTCTTAAGTAACTCAGAATTAAAAGGAAAGTAATTTTAACATATTTGGCCAATGTAACTTTAATATATTTACTTGTTACATATACTGCAAAAGATGTTATGTGTGTATAAAATGCAAAATTTACCAAAATAAATGTATATATTACATTATTGAAGACTTCCGCTATGACTAAATGTAACTTCACAATCAAGGGTGATCAAGGGGCCATTTTACAGATATTTGCAGGATAAGTTTTGCTATTGGAGCATATTTTTGTATAACAACTGCTAATAAAGCGCAGTTAAATGCTATTGTAATTTCTATTAATTTGAAAATCTTTGAGCAGAGGGAAAACTTCAGGACTGTATTTACAGCCCCCATTCACAATTATCAATTGTCATCATGATTTGCTTCTAATCAATCATAATGGTAATACTAATCAGTGGCACGAATGATAAATGTAAGTGCCCCTCAAATTGTCGCTTACTAAATGCATTACTGCAAGCGCAAAGCCAGGTCATAGTGACACCTCTTTAGGTACAAAGAAACTAGAGACATCAGAATTTCACCAAGAAAGCTATTGTCCATTACTTAGATGAAGTTAGGAAACCTCCTCTCTGCCGTCTAGTACCCTGTCCTTGGTGGTTGGGTGTTCTACAGCACAACATAAATGAGCACGCACTAGTAGTTCTATAGCACCTAATGGATCACAAGAAACATTCTTCTTCTTGTCTTACTTTCTTGAATATTTCTCTCCTTTACAATACACACGTACACAGCTCTGGGCCAGGTCCAGCTCCATTAATCATCTCACTATTTTAAATAACTTGGCAGAAAGAAGTTGTTTTGTAAAGGTGAAATAGGAAACTAGCAATTGAAACACACGTTACACGTTTGCCTGCATTCCACAATTCCACCAATCTTTCCAAGCCTGATCTCAGGGCTCCTTTTAAAATTAAAGGTTAAGGGAAGAAAACTAATCCATGTTGGAGCATTTCCTATTTCTTTGCATTCTTTTTGAATACTGTATGTTTTTAAACCAGAGTCCTTTGTGGTCCACACTAAGTAGGGATGGTCCGTACGAACCCGAACCCTCGGTAATGATTCCCATTGTCTGCCCGCCCTGTGGAGCGGGCGGATCCAGCGGGAGGACCGCATGGAAAACTGGGATACAGCCATAGCCTGTATCCCAGTTTTCCAGGTGGTCCTCCCGCTGTATCCACCCGCTGCACGGAGCGGGCAGACAGCGGGAATCTGCTGCTGAGTGTTCGGGTTCATACGGCAGGTTCGGCACTCGGCAGGTTCGGACCATCCCTAACACTTAGTCCATGTAGTTTTACTGCACAACATACTGATTCGCAATAATGCATTATTTACATAGGAAAACTGACCAATAACTGATTCTCTATATGCATTGCATTACATTTCTTATAAACAGTACAGTGCAAAGGTTTTACTTAGGTGTACAAAGATTTAGCAAAATGAGACTTCTATTCTCAGGGAAGCATCTGATTGGCTCCAAATATTTAACCTGCTGCAGGACAATGGTCCTAACTATACATACAAGGTCATTAAGAACTATTATGAGAGTAAAAATGAACAAGGAGTCCAGGAAGTGATGATACATCCCCGCGAGGCCCTGATCTTAACAAACATAAGGGGGCACATTAATCAATGTGCGCTTTTTTCCCCCACACCACTAATTTTAAATTTCACAGGTTTTCCGACACTGTATTTATCAGATAGCGCAGGTCTCTTGATAAATACAATGTAGTAAAGGCTGCTGCCCAACAGGCAAACAAATTTATGACAGCTCAGAGCTGCTGTAGCTTTTTAGTCACAAATATTGATACATTTTGCACATGGGGAAGACATACCTCCCCAGACGCAATGCCATGCCCTTACCCCCTCTAAGCCCATTTAGCGACCAAACTTGAGAAAAAGCACGCCATTTTTGAGCATGGACGTACTTGCATAAAAATCTGTGCTTTTTTCATGTTTGCGCTAGTTTTTAGTAAGTGTGCCCCTAAGTCTATCTGGGAATACATGCAGAGACAGAATGATCTGAACAAGCCTACATCCACAGATGACCTGTGGTTGGTTTACTTAGAAGAATTGAAAGCAAAGGGCGGTCATGACACATACTGAATCAATTTAGATTTCTCTTCTGTTAATTTACTGCAGTATTGGCGAAAGTAACATGCTACATGCCAGCCAGTCACTGTGCTGTAATACAACGTCCGTTGTTAGACAACAGCCGTTGAAATACAGTATGTGAACAAAGCCTAAAGATGGCTACAGTACATCTTGAATTTATTGTTATGTCAAAAACAACCACTATTTGCTTTAAAACTTTTACCATAGCAATTTTTGCATGTTAAAAGCCATCTTACTTGCTCAACTATCCACAAAATAAAGTTTAGCCATTCAGAGTTCTATCATCAAATGATCCGTACACCGAAAAAACAACATTTGTAATACCGCATTGCTGATCCATGCTATCCACGAGAGAAGGATATATTCTGTCTCCTGCATCTATCATTTTTCAGCACCCAGACCATTCATCACAAAGAAGTGTGATACAACCTTATATTTGGTGACACATAAACAAGCCTTGAAAAAAAAAATCACACAATTTGCTAAGTGCAGCGACTGAAACAGTGTGTCAGTGCTGATAAATGTCAAGGGCATGCTGTGTAGGTGCTTTCCATGATCTCTGGGTTACTGTACTTTATTTTCTAAACTATCAAATATTTTACCATAACAACATAATTCTGATGTGAAAAAGAACCTTTATATTTACTGATACACAACAAATATACTATAAATATTCAACATGATACAGTATACACCATGGAAATCTGATACGTGGTTAACATACTGACAGCACAGTATTGTGAGGGCACTGCAAGGGTCCAGGGGACATCTTGAAGGTGTTGGGGGCGGCATGCAGTGCTGTCAATGTCTGCGGGGGGGGGGGGGGGGTCGCTTGGAGGTGTCGGGAGGCGGGCCAGCAGCGCTGCCAGGCGGTGGGGGGCGAACGGTCAGCCAGCGACGTGGGCTTGCTTGGGGTGTCGGGCTTTCGCCGGCCAGGCAGAGCGCAGTGGTGAGGTCTGGGGGGGGGCTTGGGGGATCAGACGGTGGCTATTGATTCTAATGGAGCCGGTTCATAGAGGGGAGGGAATTCCCTCCCACTGGGGGCAGGCCGGCCTGCCTCCAGTGCTTCAGCCCCAGCCCGGATAGAACAGCGTTGTACACGGGAATACCTTGTACATGTGACAGCGCCGCTTTCGGCAGATAGCGGAATACGCCGGCCCATAGAATGGTGTCTACGGAGCAGGTGGAAAGGCGCGTGGCCGTGTGTGCAGACAGCAGAATTCCGCAGGCATTATCCGCGAGAATTCCTCAGTATGAACCCACCCTAAGCGAGCAGCCAGAAAGAAATAATTTGATCGCTGGCCCTTATATATGGGGTGATATTTGCCTGATTTGACAGTAGTAGGGCCTTTGGCCACTACTAGACTCCTCTGGTGATGGCTTATCACCCTTAGAAAAATGGGACCAGGTGTATATTTTTATCAATATGCTCCATTGTTTTGGTTTCTAGCCTTTTTCAATTTCTTTTGGTTCAGTGGTGTTTTAATAGACCTGCAGCATGCTGTAAGGTATAATACTTTTTCTGATACATTTAATGATAGTACTGTTGAAACCTATTTTATTTTTTTGTTGTTGTCCTAATTTTTGTATATTTTTGTATATAGGGATGGTCCGAACCTGGTTCGGACAGGGTTCATACGAACCCGAACCATCCGCAATGATTACCGCTGTCTGCCCGCTCCGTGGAACGCCTGGAAAACTGGGATACAGCCATAGCCATAGGCTGTATCCCAGTTTTCCAGGCGTTCCTCCCGCTGTATCTGCCCGCTACACAGAGCGGGCAGACAGCGGGAATCCGATGCCGAGCGTTCGGGTTCAGCCGAACCCGGACCTCGGCGGGTTCGGACCATCCCTAATTCCATCTCTTAAAGGGAGGTTTAAACTAAATGAAAAAAAAAATGTAATAGGTGCAAAACATGTTAGAACTTCCGGTAGAATCCTGGCAAGTGCCGCCATCCCATCACAGTTCTATGGGGGAGATTTATCAAACTGGTGTAAAGTAGAGTAGTTGCCCCTAGCAACCAATCAGATTCCACCTTTCATGTTTTAAAGAATCTGGGAGTAATGAAAAGTAGAATCTGGTCCTAGGGGAAACTAAGACAATTCTACTTTACACCAGTTTGATAAATCTTCCCCTATGTGTTTTGCAGAAACCTATGACATTTTTTCATTCTAATTTTGGTATATTTCATATAAACCTCCCTTCAGGGAGGCCAAAATATACAATAGTTAGAATGAATAAATGTAATAGGTTAACCAGGCTCCCTCTGTCCTGCCAAGCACAGGGCACCTGGTTAATTGCTTGAGTGTCCCATTGATTTTAATGGGGTTCATTACTCGAGTCAAGCACTCAAGCATTGAAAAATGCTTGCCTCCAGTAAGCAGCACTCAAGCATTTAGGTGCTCACTCAATGCTAATCTTTAGGCTTCTCCAACACCATGAAAAACACCTGTACAAAATATCTCACAATAAAAAAGTCCACAAAATATGCATGTAAAAAAATACCATTAAAAAGGTTTGAAAACCGTTTTGACTGCAATTTACGGATTGTTTATACAAATGTTTGGTTATCCAAGTAGTCTGACACGCGTATCTGCAAGACTAATGTCCCCATGTTGGTTTTAAAGGAACTGTACTAGGACCTAAGATAGACCATATGCACAATCTTTGGGTGGACAGGGCTGCACGAATCATGGCTGAATCATTTGTGTGGCCCTTTACTTATATCAATAGTTTTAGGGCTGGATGATCAGACAAAAGTACCAAAGAATTAACATTCATTCATTTAACAGCTGGTCGCTCAGACTTTACCATGGGGCAATAGTCAGCCCATTCAACCAATAATTGCCCTGTGTAATAGGCCCTTTAAGGCTGTTTATCTTCTAGATCTGCATTCGTTTACAGAGCACAGCTTAATTATTATGTGGTCAGGGCTGTATGAACATAGCTAGATGACTTGTGCAGTCCTTTGCTCTAACTCCCTAATAACATTTGCCATTAATGGACCACTGTGACCACTGACACGTAACAACATCTTTACTAGTCACCTAGGGAAGGGAATGAGCTAACCCATTAATGGCAATCATCGTCAATTTTATTCATTTTGATCAGCCAATCACAGCTCAGCAGTAGGAATCTGGGCTCTGGTGATCCAGTACCTCGGAAAGGAACTGTGATTGGTGTTGTTTGACACAGCACCAATCACTTTCACGCAGAAAAAGCAGGTCGCAGTAAAAAAAAACACTGTATCGGCTCAGAATCACTAGGATAGGTAAAAGAATCCATAACACGAATTTGGCTGTGTCTACATACTGTATATACCTTTGATGTAAATGCCATAGTGTGTGCTGTAGAATTTTATATATATATATATATATATATATATATATATATATACATAAACAGTAATTACTCCTTTTGGTTGAATCCATATGGATCAGAAATATGCCCACAGATTTGTAGCTGCAAGATGTTTATTTTATTGTGATTTCACTATTTTCTGTGTATGGAGTTAAGATCCACAGTGAATGTGAACAAAATCTGCATGTAACATCCTCCTCTCTGGCCTTCCATTTAACTTCCTTGATCCCCTCCAGTCTATTCTTAACTCTGCTGCCCAACTAATCAACCTTTCCCTTCGCTTTGCCTCTGCCTCTCCCCTCTGCCAATCCCTCCACTGGCTCCTCATTGCCCAACGTATTCACTTTAAATTGTTGACCATGACATACAAGGCCATCCACAACCTGTCCCCTCTGTACGTTTCTTACCTGATATCCCGCTACCGTCCCTCACGCAACCTTCGATCCTCCAGTGACCTCCGTATGCGCTCCCCCCTTGTTCATACCTCACACAACCGCCTCCAAGACTTTGCCCGAGCCTCTCCAATACTCTGGAACTCACTACCCTGACACACCCGGCTCTCACCCACCATCAAGTCCTTCAAAAGTAACCTGAAAACCCATTTCTTCAAACTAGGCTACAACCTATAATTCTGCATCACACTTGACTGGCTGCACTTTACCTCCTGTTTCTCTCCCATTACCTTATAGTTTATAAATCCTCGTGGGCAGGGTGCTCTTCCCCATGTACCAGTCTGCCATTTGCCTTCATGTAACCTGTTTTGATCTTGTATTGTTTCTGTTTGTTACCTCTATCTATTTATAGCTCTCTGGAATTAAGGGCGCTTTGTAAATAAAATAATAATAACTCAATGCAAAATATTCAGATGCTTGTAGAAACTCCATAATAGGGTGTATATAGTCCAACTGCCTATGGGACTATGAGCTGTAAATACAGCCGTGCCCGTATCAAAGAGGAAGACGCAGAGACAACAGACGAATATATATTGACTTGTCAGAATTAGAGGGGTTTTTCGTGTAAATGAGCTATCCTCCGGGTCCTCCTGCCGATCAGCTGTTTGACACCCAAACTACATAGTGAACAGGGCCAGGAACAGCTTGTCTCCATTCACTGTGTGGTGGAGAAAGCACTCTGGAAAGGTCATCAGTCTATTTTGCTTGAAAAACCCCTTTAAGCATTCAGGCAACAAGTAAGCATTTGATTGCTGGCCCTTTTATATTGGGTGATATCTACCTGATTTGACAGTGTTAGGACCTTCAGCCACTAGTAGACTCCTCTGGTGATGGCTTATCTCCCTTAGAAAAAAAGTATTAGGTATAATGAAGTCCAACTGCCAAATCCTTCTCTCCCCTGATAAGATAGTTGGGTACACCCCAAAATTAATGGGTTCAGCAGACAGTAATGTAATCGATATGGCCAGCATTAGACAGACACAGGTATGGAGGGTTGAGAGATTATTTTTCCCAGTAAGGGTAGCTTTAGTACCGGATTGCAGCGGATTCCAAGCTGCGAGTTCTGCAGCGAAACACAAGAATGGATTTGAAAAGAGGAGAAATCCAGTCTCTCCTCTATGACCTGTTATTTGTTTATAGTCTGTTCCTGGCTATGGTTACAAAAATCTGTCAGATATCTGTTGGTGTAATAGGGCCCTTAGACTGAGTTATTCTTTTTTATCTAGCGATCAACTTTAGCTTTCCAAAAACATTTGCTGTCCAGTCTAAAGTGACATTTACGAAAATAAATTCTCTTCTAACAGTGAACTCTGAGCAGTGAATGAGTGTAAACAGGTGACAAGCAACCTCGGCAGATGTCCACTCAGTGGTAGTGACAACACCTCTCCATGTGATCTCACTTTTACACATCTCTCAGCTGTTAGTCTACCACAGTCTACTATTATAGTCTGTTGTATCAGTTGCACACATCTGTTAAGGTGTATTGCCAAAACCATTACTACATGAAAACTCCTGTCACCCTGACTGAAATTACTCTCTATTCACATCTTGCTTATGACCCCCATTTTATACTGGTAAAAGCAGGATAAAGTAGCATCCACCTTCACATATGACAGGCAATGCACTCATTTTTTTCATTGTTTCAACTGGATATTATTGTATAGAATAATGTAGTCTACGAGGATTTTTTTCCAGGAAATATGCTAAATTTACATCAGAAACCTATGTAAGCATGGCCTTAATCTCACGTTAAGGAAAAAAAGAAAGCAGAGAGGCCTTATCATTACATGTGAATGGCCTGATTTAGTTTGTCAGCTCAGGGATTCCCAATGTAAAACTCTTCTGGTCATGTAATAATATATGAAATTAATATTAATGACAACATTAACAATTAAGTAAGCACTTTAGATTCATCATACAATTATATAAATATTTCAGTAGAGATCTTTGTGAAAGTCTGAGCCTTGCTTCCCATTATATTGATTGACATATTGCATGCCCTGTATCCAGTAATTATGTAATAAAACCTTTTGCCATGAAAAATACCCTCATTGGAAAACATCATAAGATGTGAATACATATAGCGGGAGATTTATCAAACATGGTGTAAAGTGAAACTGGCTTAGTTGCTCCTAGCAGCCAATCAGATTCCACTTTTTATTCCTCACAGACTCTTTGGAAAATGAAAGGTGGAATTTGATTGATTGGTTGCTAGGGGCAACTGAGCCAGTTTCACTTTACACCATGTTTGATAAATCTCCCCCATAGTATCTTTACGTACTAGGATTAGAGATGAAAAGCATGGGGGCTCAGTGACTGCACTGGAGGCCTGATTTCACATCTCATGAAGAACGATGGGGGGAGATTTATCAAGCTGTCTTATAGCAAAATTGTCTTTGTTGGCAATAGTAACCAATCACAGGTCAGCGTTTATTTCTCATATTGTTCTGGTAAACTGAACGCTGAGCTGTGATTGGTAGCTATGAGCAACAGTGATAATCTTAGGGCCCTATTACACCAAAAGGTTATTGGCCGATTACCATCTGATAATAGTCTGCTGTAATAGGTCATGTTATAAGGCAACGATCAGCTGACATGCACAATATCGATTGATCATTGTCTTTCAACTAGGGATGGTCCGAAACTGCCGAGGTTCGGGTTCGTGTGAACCCGAACGCTCGGAATCAGATTCCGGCTGTCTGCCCGCTCCGTGCAGTGGGTGGATACAGTGGGAGGACCGCCTGGAAAACTGGGATACAGCCTATGGCTATGGCTGTATCCCAGTTTTCCAGGCGGTCCTCCCGCTGTATCCACCCTCTCCACGGAGAGGGCAGATAGCGGGAATCATTGCCGAGAGTTCGGGTTCGTACGAACCCGAACCGAACTCGGTTCGGACTATCCCTACTTTCAACATATTGAAGCAAAATGATTCATGACAACAGACAATGCGTACCATCTAAGAATCACAAGCAGTGCAACCTGACAGGTCAACACTCGCTTTCTCCTCACATCGTGTCATGTAAATCTCCCCTATTTCAGGTATATTCTCCCTAATGTTTGTGTGGGTTCCCCCCACATACTTTGGTTTTTCTAGGTTACTTGGTTTCTATTACATTGGTTTAACCCTTTGAGGACGAGGCCCAAAATGACCCAGTGGACCGCGCAAATTTTGATCTTTGCGCTTTCGTTTTTCCCTCCTCCCCTTCTAAGAGCTCTAGCACTTTCAGTTTTCTATCTACAGGCTGTGTAAGGGCTTGTTTTTTACAGGAATAGTTGTACTTTGTAATGGCGTCTTTCATTTTACCATAACATGTATGACGGAATCCCAAATATATTATTTATGAAGATATAAATAGGTGAAATTGTAAAAAAGAATGCATTATGGTAACGTTTGGGGGGGTTCCTGTGTCTACGTAATGCACTATATGGTAAAAGCGACTTGATACCACTATTCTATAGGTCAGTCCGAACACAACCATATGCAGGTTTACACAGATTCTCCAATGCTACATATATATATATTTTTAATTAAATCCTTTTTTTTGGGCAATTAAATATTAATAAAATGGGCCTATTGTGACGCTTATAACAGTTTTATTTTTACACCTATGGGGCTGTATGGGGTGTCATTTTTTCCGCCATGATCTCTAGTTTTTATTAATACCATATTTGTGAAGATCGGACGTTTTGATCACTTTTTAAAAATTTGTTTATATACATAATGTAACATAAAATCGGTAATCCACGCACTTTTTTCCCTCTTTTCGTGTACGCCGTTCTCCGTTCGCAATGACGCTTGTTATATTTGAATAGATCGGACAATTACGCACGCTACGGCATATTATATGTTTATTTATTTTTATATGTTTGATTTATATAATGGGAAAGGGGGTGATTTAAACTTTTATTGGAGGAGGGGTTTTGGGGTAGTGTGTTAGTGATTTTAACTTTTTTTTTTTTTTATACATTTTAAGTCCCTTTGGGGGACATGTACATTGATTACTTTCATTTTACACACTGATCATTGCTATACCATAGGCATAGCATTGATCAGTGTTATCGGCGCTCTGCTAATTGAGCCTGCCTGTGCAGGCTTAGTGACCAGAGCGCTGATCGGACCGCACGGAGGCAGATGAGAGACCTCCGGCGGTCCGTTTTAACGATCGGGACCGATCTGTAAGTGACAGGGGACTCCCCCTGTCACTTACACTTAAACGCTGTAGCCGCGGCGTTTAAGGAGTTAATGTCATGCTGCAGCGCGCTCACTGCAGCGTGTCATTAACGGTGCGGTGTCGGCTGCTGATTGTAGCCTGCCCCCTTCCTATTGTGCACAGGGCGCTCAGGATTAAAGTAAGAGTCTGAGGAGCTGCAGAGTAGAGAAGATAGTTGAGGTTTGTTTTTGTTTTGTTTTTTTTGGCTTTGACATTGGGGACTAACTTCCAGAAAGATGGCCGAACTTCTACTAGGGGCCTAACTACAAGAGGAGTAGCATTACTACTGTAATGGGGCCTAACTATCAGAGAGGAGACCTCACTATTATAAGGGGCCTAATTACTACATGAGGGGAGGGGGTAACTACTAAATAAGTGGTGCTAATTACTTAACAAAAAAAAAAAGGACTAATAACAATATGGAGGGGCTAACTATCAAAGAGGGGCCTAACTACTTTATAGGAGGACTAACTAGGGGCCCAGCTATTGTATGGGGACATAACTACAATAGCCTAAAATGTTGTTTCACAGGTTCTGTTAGGATGGGATGGAGCTGGGAGAAGTCTTTATGGTGGTCTGAGCTGAATAAAGAAGGAAAAGAAAAGTAAACTACTCTGTTAAGAGATGTCACCTCTGGGTCACTTGATGTACAGTAACTGCATTGTAATCGCTCAAATGGTCTGCAGCCTCTGTGCAGAACCGATGTCCACTATATGGAGGATATATTGATCTGTTTATAGTGTTTTTTTCTTTAGTAACAAAATGATGGTCGTGGTGTGATGATATTATTTTGTAACAGTATTGTGGTGTTATTCAGTCACTATGTGATGGTCACTTTGTGGTGGTATTACTTGTCCCTTGTATATTGATAAAATGTTTCTCAGTCTTTTCCAGCTGAATGTTTCTCTTAAAGTACGCAAAAAAGGTTTATACTCTCTTATGTACCTCAAGAATGACCCACATTTTCTGTATTTGTCTGAATCTAACCCAACGAGGCAAGGAAAATATTTCTTAATCTATCATAGATCAGATAGATATCACAATCACACAGCTGACAAACACTCTGCAGGACTGTGGTGTTCTGAATGCACTTGCTCTCGGCAGCCTAATTTAATTTGTTGACTGACACCCTGACATTGTCCCTGAGCCGTCCACTGACATCTATACACTGCTGGTGGTGGCTATAGGATAACGATGGGAAAGTAACATTCCCTACAACCACAAATTACAATATATTACAAAAGGTTATGAAAGGCTTGAGAATTTTGGACTTATTTTATTAAACTAAACATACAATTTGCAGATTTTAACTTTCCAAGCATAAACTGACTGCCGTTTTGAAACCTGCACCACAGGTCTATTCCCGTGTAGTTTTTTTTTTTTTTTTTTTTTTTATTCACTTCATTGCTACTGTAACATACTTTGGATTTTTAGCACATAAAACCACTGCAGAAAATCCACAACATATCACACCTGTATGCAGGTAGTGGTATTGTTCCAAAGAATTTTTTTTTTTCGGTCATCAAAACATTTTACCTGTATTGTAAACAGTAATTTTTAAACATATTGGTTAAAAATCTGACAATTCCACCGGACTCATAAAACCACTCCGCTAAGGTAGCAAGTTAACGTTAGATTAGTTATTTCGTTAGGGAGTAGATATTATCCCTCCTTTTAATCTATCCAAGCAGAGAGATTATTTACCTTTCCTTCCCCTGTTTCCTGTCCCCCCCATTACTCTCCTCCTTCTTTCCCACACCCCCTTCCTCTCCCTTGCCCCTCCCCTTTTCTTCCCAGTTTTCTTCCCTCCTTTTTAGTATTAGTTTGTTGTTACATTTTACTTTACCAGTAATATGGGATAAAGTTTTCGCCACAAGCATAGAGCATATTTAGTATACAAATTCTATTCAAGAAGCGTCCACTTGTGCCTGCCTTGTTTTTCTTTTTCTTATTTTCTTTTTATATAAGGATGTACTCTATATTGCATCAACAATGCTATGTTACTTTCATTTCAAAATCTTCAATAAAACCTTAATGAGTAAAAAATCTTTCAATTCTTTACCACTTTTAGCTTCAGAGCAACAAAAATAAGACATGTTTAGGGGTCACTGGCAACCATAATTTAGGAATTTAAATACTTAGTATTCAGGAACCCCTAACTGGCACTGATAGAAACTAAAGAAGGAATTACTTACATGTAGTTGAAAATAAAAAATGTTATAGAGGTCAAAATAAGGTAACTCAAAGCTTTGTTTAAAAAGTTTTTACTTTAAGGGTACGTTCACACTTAACGGATCAGCAGCGTATTTTTTGCCGCAGAAACGATGCGGAACCGCAGCAGATTTCTTTTAAATAACTGAGCACAGCATCAAATCTGCTGCGGATCCTGTAGGTGTGAACGCACCCTTGAGGCTAGGTTCACACTATGTATATTTCAGTCAGTATTGTGGTCCTCATATTGCAACCAAAACCAGGAGTGGATTAAAAACACAGAAAGGATCTGTTCACACAATGTTGAAATTGAGTGGATGGCCGCCATTTAATGGCAAATATTTACTGTTATTTTAAAACAACGGCTGTTGTATAGAAATAATGGCAGTTATTTACTGTTATATGGCGGCCATCCACTCAATTTCACCATTGTGTGAACAGAACCTTTCTGTGTTTTTAATCCACTCCTGGTTTTGGTTGCAATATGAGGATCACAATACTGACTGAAATATACGTAGTGTGAACCCAGCCTCAGGATAGCTTCACACACACCGTATCACAGTGAATTTTCTGCTGCGGATTCGCAGCAGATTTGATGTAAATAACTGAACACAGCATCAAATCTGCACCATCAAATCTGCTGCACATCAGTTGTGTGTGTTAGCACCCTAAGGGTGCCTTCACATGTAACGGATCACAGCGGATTTCTTGCTGCGAGTTTTGCAGTTAGATCTGTTGCAATCCAAGGTCCTGTCAGTTCCTTTGTGAATACATACTTGCAGTGGATCTTTAAAACCGCTGTGAGTATGTAAATAAACCGCCCCTTTAACCCACATGCTTTCTGCACATACATTACCCGTTGTTAATCTGGCTTGCTGCACAGGGTCCAGGCTTCCTGTTCTCCCATTCAACCAATCAGTGGCTACGGGAGAACAGGAAGCCGGGATCCTGTGCAGTAAGCCGGACAGAGCAAGCCAGAGTGATGTATGTGCCAGCAGCGTGTGGGTTAAGGGGGCGGGCAATTTACATACCCGCAGCGGTCTGAAAAGTATGCAAAAGTATGCAAGTATGTATTCACATAGGAACTGAACTCGCAGAGAGATTTCGGCTGTGATACAATATGTGTGAAGGCACTTTAAAAGTTTTATTTTTACTGGAAACTTTTAGTTTTGCAGTACATTTAATGGCAAAAAGAAGAATGTCTAAAATGCAAAAAACAATGCCTTGTGTCGCTCTGTATATGGAAAAACAAAAGAGGTTTGGCTCTTTAAAGTAGTTACACTAAAATATTTGGTATTATATTCACGGTCCAAAAATAGGACTGTTTAAAAAATAGTAAGATAATAAAATGGGATTTCCCCCCCCCCCCCCCCCCCCATTTCACCCTAAAAATAATATTTGGGGGGTTTTATCATAACTTTTACGTTAGCTTGAAAGAAGTCATTTCAAAGTAAATTTGCTTCTGCCAAAAACAAGCCCTTATATGGATTAAAGGGTTATCCAGCATTAGGAAAAATCCCTGGCTATCGGGGGCAGTACAATAGTGTGTGAATGACGCAAAGGTCCAGTATGCATACTGCTGCTCCATTCACAAAGGGGCACTGAGGACTCTTATTTTCGTGATCAGAATCACTAGTTACTTATCCTCTGGATATGTCAAAAATCTTGTTAAAAAAGAAAGACTTTAGTTTAAGTGTTGCCATATTCAGACTGCTATAACTTTTCTTTTTTTGGTTGACGGTATTGGAATGCTCTGTAGTTTTAATTGGTGCTATTGTGGGGTATATATGACTTTTGATCAGCTTTTAGGGTAGAAACACACACCGGATCCGCAGCGGATTTCATGCTGTGAATTTGCTGACATCCCGCTGCGAGTATGTAAGTGACAACCCCCTTAACCCCCCACCAACCGAAGCATACATTCCCTGCTCTACACTCTGGTATGCTTCGAGGGTTCCCGGCGTCTGGACGTCCTGCTCAGCCAATTAGTGGCTGTGACGGGGTAGTGCACTGACTGGCCGAGCAGGACATCCAGCCGGGAGCCCCCAAACCAAGTCTGAGTGTCGAGCAGGTAATGTATGCTCTGGCCAGCGGGGGGTGAAGGGCTGTCACTTACATACTCGCAGCGGGTGTCAATCGCACTGTGAGTATATAATCTCATTAAAAATTACAGGTAAGGGATCAGCAGTGGATTTTGCTACAAATCTGCAGAGTGAAATCCGCTGCGGGTCCCATGTGTGTGAATCTAGCCTTATTACAAGTATTCGGAAAGGCAAGAAAAAAGATAGTAAAACATAGTGATTCTGTCATTTTATTTTATAAAGTTCACAATGTGGTATGGTGAGTTATCTTTATTTTAAGGGTTGGTACGATCACTGAAATAACAAGGACTTATATAGGTCATGACAAATGCAGCTACATTTGTATCTATGCTTTATTTATTTTTGTACTAAAAGAAGACCTATTTAGGACATATTCAAAACATATTGAGGCATATGTATTATTCTTGTTATGTCATTATTTTGGCAAAAAAAATTGTTGTGAATGGTTTATATTATATTTTTACATCATTTATCAAGCCACTCCTGCTATTTTTGAGCAGTTTACACCAGCTGCACCTTTTTATAATTTTTTTGTTTGGAGGGGGTGTGGTTTACATTAGCTACTTTTTTAGGCAGATATATCATGGGTGAATTTTGATTTTTTTTGTGCAGCATACTCCAGTCAAACCCTGGCCAAGGTGTGTTAACAAAAAAAAGCATGCAGAAATTGAGAAAGATTTATTAAGGCCAGTGCACCTAATGATAAATTTTATGCATTGATCGAAGATTTGTGCTCAAGCACAAAATATGTTAACCAGTGATTCGTTTTTTCCCCCTTAGAGGGACTGAAGCTGCAACTGTCTGATTGCTAGTATAGTACACAGCAGTACTGTATACTGTCAATACTACACTGCAAGGGTTCACAGGCTGCCAGGTCTGGCTGCCATGACAAACATCGGCATGGGTGACATGGGGACCCCCATGTCCCCTCTAAACCCTATAAATGTAGCAGTTAGTACTTACTGTGGCATCTGCAAGATTAAACTGCTGAGACTGGTGCATGCTCCAGTTTCAACAGATGTGGTAGGAGCACGGCTGTGCCAATCTCATGCGCTCTGCTTCTGAGCTTATGGAACACCCGCGGCATAACTGTACATCATGAGCGTTGTCACTGGTGACCAAGAAATAATTATGGTGCGTTAAGAGGTTAAATAGATGTGTATGTAATACACCCATGTGACCAGTCCCACAGATTAACATTAGCTCTGCGCATGTGTCCATTTGCACAGAAAGATTATCTGCCCAACATTTGGAGCCAAAGCCAGAAACAGACTATAGACCGAGATCATGTCATAAAGGAAAGTCTGAGATTTCTCCATTCCTGGCTTTGGCTTTTAATCTTTGGCAGATAATCTTTCTGTGTAAATGGAACCAAAGTCAAAAAAAAATCAGACCAATGATACAACTGGCGTGAAAGTAGCTGTACACAAGCACAGACATAATGCTCTGATGAATGTTATCAACAATCCTACACAACCTTAGTAATCATATTATATGTTGAAAAACTAAAAAAAATAAATTAATAAATAGAGAGGAGAATATGTATCAAGATTTCTATTGTTTTCCAGAAGCTGTGAAGCGAATGCTGTCAGACCTGCAAATTCCCTCGCCCCTGCCAGCCCAAACTGTGATGATATCAGGAGGAAACAAAGCTGTTTACTCAATTAAATTAGCATTACTGTTAAAGTAGTGAGCGCTCATTTTGCCCATCTGGGTTCTTTTCTGTTTTTCAGAAGTGGTTTATCTCATATACATTCCAAGCCCCCTCCCCCATTTTCACACATACTCACACACAGTCACACTCTGAACTACACTGTCACATGTAATTCAATTACAAGAATTAAATCTGGGCATTTGCCAATGTAAACTCCTTAATGTAGGCGTGTTACTAAATCATAGTAAAGCACGGACCCCATCAACTGTACAAGCAATGCATAAATAATAAGTAGTATAAATATTATGTATAAGAGCCATTTCCTTATTGTCTTGTGGGGTCAACATAGTAATCATCAGTCAAGAGAGATACATACATAATGTCAATCAACTCCAAATAGTAGATCAATATAATATCTGTTAAAAACGAATAATACTGGATTTGTGTACTATATAGTGAGGGGGAAGGGTGGGTAAAACTTTGCACATTGCTCTGAAAGTAAAAGTGTTCAAAAGAAAGTAAGCTGCCTAGCATTATCAATGCACTACCTTCCATTCACATGCAGAAGGCATCCCCCTTTCAGCAGTGAAAGGGTTAGTAAATGTTAAGGAAGTATCTCTAGCTGCATTTCCTAAAGGGGTGGAGTGGAGTGATCTCATCCTCCATGTTAATGGAGCTTGGAATGCATTCCCCACATGCTGGCTTCTAGAGGCCGAGAAACACGCTCGAGCTCCCCCTAGAGGAAATACGAAGAGGCACAGTCTCTCAGGATGACTTCCATTGCCACTTGCTGGGGAGGAAGGGAGGTCGCCTATTAAAGTTGACACCATTTCCTGCTCACTCTGCCTTTGTTATGAATGACAGTGAGGGGGAGCTGGGGGAAGTAACACTGCACTGAGAAGTCAATGGCAATAGTTACATTCACAGAGGGAGATGCATTTAGTAGTGTGCTACATTGCAACATTATTTCTATTGTTTTGGGTTGGTTGATTTCAGTGTGGCAGATGCATGTAATATGGAGCTATAGGTAGATATATAGAAATAGGTTTGTAAGCAAAGGGATTATCCGGTTTTAGGCTATGTTCACACTACGTAAAACTACGGCCGTAGTTTTTGCGGGGTGGAACAATGCCTTAGTTTCAATGGGATCCCGGCCAGAGCGTATACACAACGTATACGCACCGGCCGGGATCCCGTGCGGCCCCGCAAATAACTCACATGTCAGTTTTCTGCGGCCGCAATACAATGAAGTGCGGCCATTGGAAACCCTTTCAGTTCACACTATGAAGCGAGCGGCTCCGGCAGCTCGCTCCATAGTGTGCAGGGGGAAGCTCTGATGTGGGTGCTCGCTGATGCGCCCATATTAGAGCTCTGCGACGATCCGGGCGATGATCCGGGCAGAGAACGGCCGTTCCGTGACCAGGCCGGTCTCTATACGTAGTGTGAACAAAGCCTAAACAACGGCAGCTGTATACAGGCATGGTCCAGTAATAGTATATACTATCCCCCTGTATACAGGCATAGTCCAGTAATAGTATATACTATCCCCTGTATACAGCATGGCCCAGTAATAATATAAACTATCCCCCTGTATACAGGCATGGTCCAGTAATGATATATACTATCCCTCTGTATACAGGCATGGTCCAGTAATGATATATACTATCCCCCTGTATACATGCATGGCCCAGTAATAATATATACTATCCCCCTGTATATAGAGACATGTCCCAGTAATAGTATATACTATACCCCTGTATACAGGCATGTCCCAGTAATATTATATATTGTCCTCCCCTTCATCCCCCTGTATACAGCATGGTCCAGTAATGATATATACTATCCCTCTGTATACAGCATGGCCCAGTAATAGTATATACTATACCCCTGTATACAGGCATGTCCCAGTAATAGTATATATTGTCCTCCCCTTCATCCCCCTGTATACAGGCATGGTCCAGTAATGATATATACTATCCCCCTGTATACATGCATGGTGCAGTAATAGTACATACTATCCCCCTGTATACAGACATGGCCCAGAAATAATATACACTATCCCCCTGTATACATGCATGGCCCAGTAATAATATATAATATCCCCCTGTATACATGCATGGCCCAGTAATAGTATATACTATCCCCCTGTATACAGCATGGTGCAGTAATGATATATACTATCCCCTGTGTATACAGGCATGGTGCAGTAATAGTACATACTATCCCCCTGTATACAGCATAGCCCAGTAATAATATATACTGTCCTCCTGTAAACAGGCATGGCCCAGTAATAATATATACTATCCCCCTGTATACAGGCATGGTCCAGTAATAATATTTATACTATCCCCCTGTATACAGCATGACCCAGTAATGATATATACTATCTCAGTGTATACAGCATGGTCTAGTAATAATATATACTATCCCCCTATATACAGGCATGGCCCAGTAATAATATATATACTATCCCCCTATATACAGCAAAGCCCAGTAATAGTATATACTATTTCAGTAATAGTATATATACTATTTCCCTGTATACAGGCATGGCCCAGTAATATTATATACTATCCCCCTGTATACAGCATAGCCCAGTAATAATATATACTGTCCTCCTGTAAACAGGCATGGCCCAGTAATAATATATACTATCCCCCTGTATACAGGCATGGCCCAGTAATAATATTTATACTATCCCCCTGTATACAGCATGACCCAGTAATGATATATACTATCTCCCTGTATACAGCATGGTCTAGTAATAATATATACTATCCCCCTATATACAGGCATGGCCCAGTAATAATATATATACTATCCCCCTATATACAGCAAAGCCCAGTAATAGTATATACTATTTCAGTAATAGTATATATACTATTTCACTGTATACAGGCATGGCCCAGTAATAGTATATACTATCCCCCTGTATACAGCATGGCCCAGTAATATATACTATCCCCGTGTATACAGGCATGGTGCAGTAATAATATATACTATCCCTCTGTATACAGCATGGCCCAGTAATAATATATACTATCCCCTTGTATATACAGGTATGGTGCAGTAATAGTACATACTATCCCCCTGTATACAGCATGGTGCAGTAATAATATATACTATCCCCCTGTATACAGGCATGTCCCAGTAATAATATATACTATCCCTCTGTATACAGGCATGGTCCAGTAATAGTATATACTATCCCCCTGTATACAGGCATAGTCCAGTAATAGTATATACTATCCCCTGTATACAGCATGGCCCAGTAATAATATAAACTATCCCCCTGTATACAGGCATGGTCCAGTAATGATATATACTATCCCTCTGTATACAGGCATGGTCCAGTAATGATATATACTATCCCCCTGTATACATGCATGGCCCAGTAATAATATATACTATCCCCCTGTATATAGAGACATGTCCCAGTAATAGTATATACTATACCCCTGTATACAGGCATGTCCCAGTAATATTATATATTGTCCTCCCCTTCATCCCCCTGTATACAGCATGGTCCAGTAATGATATATACTATCCCTCTGTATACAGCATGGCCCAGTAATAGTATATACTATACCCCTGTATACAGGCATGTCCCAGTAATAGTATATATTGTCCTCCCCTTCATCCCCCTGTATACAGGCATGGTCCAGTAATGATATATACTATCCCCCTGTATACATGCATGGTGCAGTAATAGTACATACTATCCCCCTGTATACAGACATGGCCCAGAAATAATATACACTATCCCCCTGTATACATGCATGGCCCAGTAATAATATATAATATCCCTCTGTATACATGCATGGCCCAGTAATAGTATATACTATCCCCCTGTATACAGCATGGCCCAGTAATAATATATACTATCCCCCTGTATACAGGCATGTCCCAGTAATAATATATACTATCCCTCTGTATACAGGCATGGCCCAGTAATAGTATATACTATCCCCCTGTATACAGGCATGGCCCAGTAATATAGTACATACTATCTCTCTGTATACAGGCATGTCCCAGTAATAATATATACTATCTCCCTGTATACAGGCATGGCCCAGTAATGATATATACTATCCCCCTGTATACAGCATAGCCCAGTAGTAATATATACTATCCCCCTGTATACAGCATGGTGCAGTAATAATAAATATACTATCCCCCTGTATATACAGGCATGGCTCAGTAATAGTACATACTATCCCCCTGTATACAGCATGGCTCAGTAATATATACTATCCCTCTATATATACAGGCATGGCCCAGTAATAGTACATACTATCCCCCTGTATACAGCATGGCTCAGTAATAGTACATACTATCCCCCTGTATACAGCATGGTGCAGTAATAATAAATATACTATCCCCCTGTATATACAGGCATGGCTCAGTAATAGTACATACTATCCCCCTGTATACAGCATGGCTCAGTAATATATACTATCCCTCTATATATACAGGCATGGCCCAGTAATAGTACATACTATCCCCCTGTATACAGCATGGTGCAGTAATAATAAATATACTATCCCCCTGTATATACAGGCATGGCTCAGTAATAGTACATACGATCCCCCTGTATACAGCATGGCCCAGTAATATATACTATCCCCCTGAATACAGCATGGCCCAGTAATAGTACATACTATACCCCTGTATACAGCATGGTGCAGTAATAATAAATATACTATCCCCCTGTATATACAGGCATGGCTCAGTAATTGTACATACTATCCCCCTGTATACAGCATGGCCCAGTAATATATACTATCCCTCTATATATACAGGCATGGTGCAGTAATAGTACATACTATCCCCCTGTATATACAGGCATGGCTCAGTAATTGTACATACTATCCCCCTGTATACAGCATGGCTCAGTAATAGTACATACTATCCCCCTGTATACAGCATGGCTCAGTAATAGTACATACTATCCCCCTGTATACAGCATGGCCCAGTAATATATACTATCCCCCTGAATACAGCATGGCCCAGTAATAGTACATACTATACCCCTGTATACAGCATGGTGCAGTAATAATAAATATACTATCCCCCTGTATATACAGGCATGGCTCAGTAATTGTACATACTATCCCCCTGTATACAGCATGGCCCAGTAATATATACTATCCCTCTATATATACAGGCATGGTGCAGTAATAGTACATACTATCCCCCTGTATATACAGGCATGGCTCAGCAATTGTACATACTATCCCCCTGTATACAGCATGGCTCAGTAATAGTACATACTATCCCCCTGTATACAGCATGGCTCAGTAATAGTACATACTATCCCCCTGTATACAGCATGGTGCAGTAATAATAAATATACTATCCCCCTGTATACAGCATGACTCAGTAATAGTACATACTATCCCCCTGTATACAGCATGGCCCAGTAATAGTACATACTATCCCCCTGTATACAGCATGGTGCAGTAATAATAAATATACTATCCCCCTGTATACAGCATGGCTCAGTAATAGTACATACTATCCCCCTGTATACAGCATGGCTCAGTAATAGTACATACTATCCCCCTGTATACAGCATGGCTCAGTAATAGTACATACTATCCCCCTGTATACAGCATGGTGCAGTAATAATAAATATACTATCCCCCTGTATACAGCATGGCTTAGTAATAGTACATACTATCCCCCTGTATACAGCATGGCTCAGTAATAGTACATACTATCCCCCTGTATACAGCATGGCTCAGTAATAGTACATACTATCCCCCTGTATACAGCATGGTGCAGTAATAATAAATATACTATCCCCCTGTATACAGCATGGCTCAGTAATAGTACATACTATCCCCCTGTATACAGCATGGCCCAGTAATAGTACATACTATCCCCCTGTATACAGCATGGTGCAGTAATAATAAATATACTATCCCCCTGTATACAGCATGGCTCAGTAATAGTACATACTATCCCCCTGTATACAGCATGGTGCAGTAATAATAAATATACTATCCCCCTGTATACAGCATGGCTCAGTAATAGTACATACTATCCCCCTGTATACAGCATGGCTCAGTAATAGTACATACTATCCCCCTGTATACAGCATGGCTCAGTAATAGTACATACTATCCCCCTGTATACAGCATGGTGCAGTAATAATAAATATACTATCCCCCTGTATACAGCATGGCTCAGTAATAGTACATACTATCCCCGTGTATACAGCATGGCCCAGTAATAGTACATACTATCCCCCTGTATACAGCATGGCTCAGTAATAGTACATACTATCCCCCTGTATACAGCATGGCCTGGAGACAATATAAGGGCCGGCAGTCACCACCCCCCACATTCCTGGGCTGAGCAGAGGCCATTGCCCGTGAGCTCCCCCCTGCGGCTCGGAGCTGGGAGTGTGAGTGAATGTAGCCCCGCAGAGCCAATGAGCAGACACCGGATGCGATATATCCTCTGGGACAACAACTGCTCTGTTCCTCCTCGGTTCCACATGACGCCATTTACTGCCCTACCTCCTCCTCCTCCTCACCCAGAGCACAACAACGCTGAGGCGGAGGCGGCGCCCTGTCACACTGCTCTGCCGGATCTCCTGTAACTTGTGGTCCCGTCTCCAGCCCCTGCACGGCCGCTCTCTCTCCCTGGATACTACAACTTGGAGCAGGCACTGCTGATGCTGCTCATATACTGCTGGGATTTACTGCTTGGAACTTATTTACTTCAAGATACTTGGGGGAAATTTCTAACCGGACTGTGCGACCTTTTTACACCCGGGAGTGGATTTACTTGCAGAACTTGCAGAGTTGCTGAGCAGAGGGGAGTCGTGGTGCAGCTGCGGTGAGTTTTCTGTTAACCCTTGCAGTTCTCTGCTGCTGCTGACTATAGGGGGGCCCAGGAGCCCCTGATTTGTCCGGATCGCTCCTGGCTGGGGGCAGAGCACGCAGCGGAAACGTGGCTTGTTTTGGAAAGTTGAATGATGAGGAGTGGAGATAAGTCGCAGGGCTTGTGGCGCATGGAGCCTGTACCTAGGGACTGTGTGCACTGGGCAGGTCAGCTGCTGCTCTCTGGTGTCTGCTCTCTCCTGAACGGATTGTGAAGTTACAATAAAGTGCATGTACATTGTGTTGTTGTGTAGTCAGAGTTTCCACTCTGCGGTTTGCTCGCAGCTCTATTTAGACTGCAGGAAAGGATAGATGTGATGGCGCTGAGCAGCTTCGGAAATGTTGTGGTCTGGTTTAAAGAGCTATTTCTGTCTTTCCCCCCCTGTCCCCACAGTAAACTCCTTCCCCCTCCTCTAATCCTCAGTCTGATCACACACTCTGCTCCTAATAGAGAGAGGGGGGGGGGGGACTCACAGACACTCCACATTGCACCCAGCACATCATACAGGAGGCAATCCACACACCGGGGGCTCAGGGGGGGCTGCCCTGTCCTGAGCTCCTGCACCCTGGGGACCACCACCCCCTGCCATGTCCTGAGCTCCTGCACCCTGGGGGACCCCCCCCCCCCTGCCATGTCCTGAGCTCCTGCACTCTGAGGACCACCCCCCCCCCTGCCCTGAGCTCCTGCACCTTGGGGTCCCCCCCCAGCCATGTCCTGAGCTCCTGCACCCTGGGGACCACCACCCCCTGCCATGTCCTGAGCTCCTGCACCCTGGGGGACCCCCCCCCCTGCCATGTCCTGAGCTCCTGCACCCTGAGGACCACCACCCCCCCTGCCCTGAGCTCCTGCACCCTGGGGACCCCCACCCCCTGCCATGGAGGCTGGGGCTCTGAGAAACTTTCCTGTAAGTCCCCATCCCCAGCATTCATTCTGGAAGTGTCTTGTTACATTGTGTGCCTGTGTTTACCTTCAGTGTTACTTTGTAGGATACAGGACACATAACAACTTCTTCTCCTATATGGGACTAAATAGGGACTGGAGTTTATCTGAATCATCTGAAGGACTGGGGTTACGTTTGACATCTAACCCTTTAAGGGACTTTCTTTAGGGGCTGGATAGAGGCCTGTGCAGAACTCTCAGTAATGTTGTGTGTTCTCTTGTATGTGGAGTATATACCCTTCACCATGTATTGGATGGTTTCTATCCAGCTTACCTGATGAGAGCTCCTTCTATGTCCTGTATGTTAGAAGTATGTAAGGTATGCATGTGAAGTATGGAAGCTTCTATGGCTGGAGTAATGATAAGAATGGTTCGGTACATTCAAGTGTGTGTTATATTGGGTGGGCAGAGTACTTCAGCCTTAGAAACTATTCTGATGATCTGTGACACCTCATTACTAGAACTCAATAGCTGGGACAGTTAAACGTTGAGGGACATTGGCTCCCTAGGTTTTGAGTTTTGTACAATCTGTCTTCATGTGTTTTACTGATATATATCTAATTTTATCTGATTCTTACAACGTGTTTGTATATATTCTGTTCTACTACTTTTTATAATCTGAAGAGAGTTAATACCATAGCTGTAAGTTCTATATTGAACTCTAGTAAAAAGAGAGAATGTTCCCGACATTGGATTGTGTCTGCTCCTGTGAAGATGGATATCAATTTACTTTTCAATTGCAGCCTTGGAGTTAAGCTTTGCCTGACTAGTCAGCAGCGAGGAAGGCTCAGTCATAAGTGGTGCACTGAGGATTGTTGCACTTGGTTCCCGCACTGTACAATTTATTGGAGGCTTTTGATCAATGTGAAACGTCTATAGTGATGACAGGGTTTACATGCCTTGGTGTTTCATTGGGTTTGTTTTATGGAGACAGCTAAGGTGATTGTTATGGAATACTAGGCCTATTGTCGGAGCGACTGGTTTTCTGCATAGATTAGATTATTGTTAATAATACAAGTAATTGTAATAAGAAGTAGAAAAAGAGCTCCTCTTTCTTTCTTGTTTTGCATGTATAGCCCACTGTAGGTTGTCTTACTAAATGTCTGGGCACTATTTACCTTGTGAGTACTTAGAGGGAAGGATGACATCTTTAGTTTAGAAATTCTGAGAGGTTCAGTTGTGTAACTTGGGCGTGAAACCCTGCTGACTTTAGGCAAACCAGGTAGCTCCCATTAGAGTCATGGAAACATCTTTCAGATTTGGTTGAAACATATATTTCCGTAAAAAAAAAAAAAAATAAAGCTAATTTAGGAGGAACATATCTGCAGCCATTACATCAGAGCTGTTGAGTAACTTCTGCTGGGGGTTATACGGAGGTGTGTATGAGCAGATGCCATTAGGAGACACTTTTGTATGTGTTTGTGTAATGGTCAAATCTGGCAAAGTGAAGTTTGTCACAGTGTGTTATCTGTGCCTGGTTTTACATAGCACTGCAGGCAAACCTAGTGCATTATCCGAACTCCGAGTTATCATGGTGAGCAAACGTTGTGGCCCCTCAGAGTTAGACATTAGAAAAATGTGGCCTATTAACTGGCCATGCTCTATTGTGCAGAGATTGATAGCAGGAAAATAAGTTAGTTTATTTATTTTTTTACGTAACCACTGTCAGCCATACGTACAGTCACAAGACTCATCGGTCATACATCTAATGGCTGGTCTTGTGTCTGTAAAATCTGCTCTGCTACATCTGGGTGTGTACATTGAGTATACCTAAAGGATAGGAAGAGTGAATTTCCTACAAATAACACTGCATTGTTGTCTGCATTGAAGATATTTTTTCAGTAAAAGCCGGATAGTGGTATCTCTTTGAATGAGCTGCATAATTTAACAGAGGACATTATCTGTTCACCTTTAGTTTCAGATAGGCCCCAGATAGTGTTTGCACAGCAATGATCTCAATCCCCTCATTGTCAAGCGAGTTAACTGAGAATGTGCTGTTTGTGGGAAGGCTGTCGAGTTAAACAGATCTGATCCTATAGATTTCTGCAATTAAAAGGCTCTTCATCCAGACATGCTGTAAGGGTGATAGCATCCTGTTTTTTTGCGACTTGCAGTAAGTTCCATGAATAATGTGCATTATTCAGCCCATCCTCATCTAGTTTAGTTAGCAGTTTCTTTGGCAAATGTATCAAAGCCCATCAGACTATAAAGCCTTGTTCTGTATAAAGCAGGTACTATTTGTTATGCGAATAGTTAAGTGTTTAGGGCATTGTCATTCACATTGTCGTGACCTGAGTAGAGAGGAGACGGGCTCATAATGGCAGCTGGTTTCCTGTTACTCGAATAGCTTTTACTGCAGTCTAAGAGGAACCTGATTTCCCTACACCTGTTGTGACACGTTCACAATGAGAGGAAGTAATAAGCCACTGTTACAATACAGGCCGGTTGTGCGGTGGGGTCTGTTGTGTTATCAGCCTATATATAGATACATGCTGTGGAGTTTGGGATTTGTATTACTTCTTAGTGTGATGTCTGCATTAATGCTGGTAAAGATAATTCCGTAACTCCATAAGGTACTAGAATACAATGATTGTGTAACACCAAGGGACTGTATTAGTTCTGCTACATACATACATACAGTACTGAATAGTAGCAGTTTCCTTTCAGACTTCTAACCTGGTTTTAGAATTGCTCTGGTTTTGTTGAGATTTCCATAATACCTTTCTCTGTCTTGTTGCTGCCTGTGGCATTTTAAAGGAAATACTAGAAATAGAATGTACGGCTTGTTTTTCTTAGAAATACAGCAGAGGAAATTAGAGATGAGAAGATTACCTTACAACTTGTTGTCCGGCCCGAACTGGGTGGGATTGTGTTCATAAATATCAGGACATGCTGTTTAACCTGGGATTGAGATTTGTTTTCATAGTACCTCTATACATACTGTCTGATTCTAATGCACCACTACAATTGGCGGTTTTGGCGCAAGCTGTCATGTGTCAAAATTTGTCTGTTAGATCAGGGGCATTTTTTTGTTTTGTTTTGAGATATATATATATATTATATTATATATTATAGTTCTTGTGTTATATAGTACATGCAGAGTAAGGAAATAATCCTTCTTTTTCTTTTTTCTCCCCACAGGATTTCAGATGTGTTCTCGGCCTACTGGAGCGAAAACTCTTCAGAGTACTGATGGAGGCCAGAGTACAAAATGGCAATGGATCTCAGCCTTTACTCCCGACTCGGCGTGACAGTGGGAGAACACACAGTGATATTGACCCAAGGGACCTTTTGACGCAACAAGTTCATGTTTTGTCATTGGAACAAATAAGAGCCATACGGAACACTAATGAGTATACTGAAGGGCCCACTGTGGCTCCTCGGCCTTGGGTTAAACCTGCTCCCCGTCAAACTCCCCAGCACAAAAATGAAAGAATACATGTGGTAACAGAGCAGAGGCAATTTAGCCGGAGCCCTCTTCCACCGATGCATCCCTCATCACGGGTAGTGTTGTCTCAGTCAGTTAGCACAGCGAGTACGGGATCAAGAAGTAGTACACGGACAAGCACAAGTAGCAGCTCATCAGAGCAAAGACTTTTAGCTCCTCCTTATTCATCTTCGGGGCTAGGTTCTGACAGGATAATTCGTGTACAACCCCAAAGGTGAGCTGAAACCAGAGGAGTTAAAGCCTCCCAGTAAAGAAGACTTGGGCTTACATGCATACAGGTGTGAGAGCTGCGGGAAATGTAAGTGCCAAGAATGCACTTATCCAGAACTCTTCCCTCCTGCTGGATATGTGACAAACAGTGCCTTTGCTCAGCACAGGAAGTGATTGACTATGGAACTTGTGTTTGCTGCGTGAAGTGCCTTTTCTATCACTGCTCAAATGACGATGAGGACAATTGTGCCGACAACCCCTGTTCTTGTAGCCAGGCGCATTGCTGCACTCGCTGGTCTGCCATTGGTGTTATGTCAATGTTTTTGCCTTGTTTATGGTGTTACCTTCCAGCCAAGGGTTGCCTTAAATTGTGCCAAGGCTGCTATGACCGGGCAAAGAGACCAGGATGTCGATGTAAAAGGTCAAATACAGTATGTTGTAAAGTGCCACAGTTACAGCCCAGAAGTTTGGGGAAACCAACATAGCATTGGTTGACTTCAAAAAGCGATAAAGTAATTGGACTTACTTTTAGCACACATATGCAATCATGATATATGGTACAGTTGGTAGAAAGCAGGCGGAAGTTTTTTCCTGTTTGCAGTGATTTTTTTTTTTTTTCCAAGTGCCATCTTAACCAATAGGCTTGTTAGAGAATCTTTAATCAAGCTCCAACTAGGACCCAGTGCTCTGTGCCACATAAGATATAAGCTAAAGCAACACAGACACTCCTACATAAATGTGCATTGTTTTGTGAATAATACTTGCAACATTTGTAAATTAGCAAATGACTTTCATTGTTTTTTTTTTTTTGCCAGAGAATAATGTGTTATATTTTTGTACATAAAGAATAATATTTACAACTGTGAATTTGGTGCCACTGTACTGGCACAATCACGAAATGTACTAATATACATTCAAAGGAATGTGAATCTATCCACACGGTTAGATTGTGCTTCAACTTATTGAAAAATTAATATTTCTACTCTTTGGACTTTCTGTATATTGTACAGTTACAGTAAGAGTCAGCCTTTATTTTCTAATTTTTCAACATATTGTTTAGTGTAAAGTATATTTATTTGAAGTTTTATTATTTTATAAAAGAGAAATATTTATTTTAAGAGGCATCTTACAAACGTTTCCCCTTTTTTATGATGTCCGTTTCTGCAGATGGGGGTAACTGATGCATATGTTCACTATCAAATAGAAAATATATTAACGTTTGAAATTAAATCTGGCAAGTGTTGGCTCTCTTCTTTGTGGGTGATGGTTTGGAGTGGTGAATGTGTGAGGTTGGTTTCCCATGTGTGAGCATAAGGTTCTCTCACCTCCCATAGAGAGTCATTGGCAGTTTAAAAGGGTTGTTTCTGTTTATTGGGTTAATTGCAGG
>NW_027210381.1:70000-77155 GCF_027789765.1 Dendropsophus ebraccatus | reverse complement strand
GTATTCAGGGCGACCGGCCTGCTTTGAACACTCTAATTTTTTCAAAGAGTAAAACGCTTCGGGCCCCCGTGACACTAAGGTCAAGAGCATCGGGATTGCGCCGAGAGGCAGGGGCTGGCTGGGACAGGCGGTAGCTCGCCTCGCGGCGGACCGCCAGCTCGATTCCCAAGATCAACTACGAGCTTTTTAACTGCAGCAACTTTAAATATACGCTATTGGAGCTGGAATTACCGCGGCTGCTGGCACCAGACTTGACTCCCAATGGATCCTAGTTGTTTTAAAGGATTTAAAGTGTTATCATTCCAATTACAGGGCCTCGAAAGAGTCCTGTATTGTTATTTTTCGTCACTACCTCCCCGAGTGGGAGGGGGTATTTGCTGCGCCTGCTGCCTTCCTTGGATGTGTGGTAGCCGTTTTCTCAGGCTCCCTCTCCGGAATCGACCCTGATTCCCCGTACCCGTGGTCACCATGGTAGGCGCAGGAAAGTACCATCGAAAGTTTTTCGATAGGGCAGACATCCCGAATGCGTAGTCGCCGTCACCGTGGACGTGCGATCGGCCGAGGTCTATCTAGAGTCGAAAAGGCCCGGCCGGGGCAGAGCGGGGCGGGGGGCGGCTTTTGAGGGCCGCCCGGACCCGCCGCCGCCCGGGCCCCCGGATTGGTTTTGGTCTGATAAATAAAATGCACGCGTCCCCTGGGGGGTCAGCGCTCGTCGCATGTATTAGCTCTAGAATTACCACAGTTATCCAAGGAAAGGGTTGGAGCGATCAAAGGAACCATAAAATGATTTAATGAGCCATTCGCAGTTTCAACTGTACCGGCCGTTTGTTTTGTACTACACGTGCATGGCTTAATCTTTGAGACAAGCATATGCTACTGGCAGATCAACCAGGTTAGGTGCTGTGGAGGCTTTGTCCGCACGCCCGCCCCTCCGCTCGGAAGCCGGAGGGTGCGAGGGGGGGGGACGGGGGCCTCGGCGGTCGCCGCCCCGGAGCGAGGAACGGAATAGGGGGGTGTGTCGGCGGCGGGACCCGCTCGCACGTCCCGCCCCGGCCTCTCCCGGAGGAGAGGCCCGAGGGGGAACTCGGCTTCGAAAGGTCCGGGCACTCGGGTGGGGGGCGGCCGACGAGCCGGGTAGCCGAGGCACCCGGCGTGGCTCTGGCTCGCTCGTGTACAGAGGATGAGGAAGGCGAAGAGGGACAGCTGCACGCGCCCCGGCTTCGGATCGGGGGAGAGGCCCGGGGAATGGGGATGATAGCCGGTAAAGGCGAACCCCAAGGACCCGGCACGGCCTGAGCCTCCCTCCGCCGCCACCGCCGCGCTTTCCGCGATGTCCCCACCGCTCTTCCGCAGCCTACGTCCCCGAGGGGCCGTCCCGAGGAGTGGAGGCGAAACCGGAGAGGGACAGCAGGGGCCCGCTGCGCGCACTCGGCCTTCGGACGGATCCGGCGCCGCTGCGCTTCCTGCGAGCGTCGAGACTCCCCTGGAAGGGGGGGGGGGGGTCCTACTGCCGCACTCTTCCGGCCTAGCCACAGCCCGTCGGGGGTTCCGGGGATGGGAGGGTGCATGGCCTCCCGCCTGGGTTCGGAGCCAAGACCGAGAAGGCCGACGGGGGGCCCGCTGCGCGCACTGGCTTCGGTTCGGGAGAGGGCCGGGGAATGGGGGATTATAAGCCCGTTTCGGGCGAACCCCAAGGACCCGTCGCGGCCTTAGCCTCCCGCGCCGTCGCCGCTGCGCTTCCTGCGGGCGTCGACAACACCCCCGACCCCGCGAAGGGGTCGGGGGGGGTCCCCGCCGCTCTTCCCGGCCTATCGTCGGCCGGCCGGCCGTCGGCCTGCCGGAGTTCTGGGGGCCGCCGCGAACGGGGAGGGGTGAGCGCGGCCCTCTGTGGTGGTGTCATCGTCGGAGGCTACGTTTTGGGGAGTCGAATGTGAGAGGCCGTCGCGGGGCTTGCCGGCGCGCTGCTCCGGAGAGGGGTGGGAAGCCCAGACCCTCGTCAGGGTCCGGGTCCGAGCCGCCGTCTCCGAAGGCTCCGCCGGCCGTCCCGGTTCGGGAGAGGGCAGCTCGATCTCGGATCTCGGTTCTCGGCAAGCTCACCGGTGGAGGGAGGCGTAGTGGGCGGTCAGGGAGGGGGCCCGCGACCCACCCGGGGTGGGATATCGCGCGACCTTCCGGCCCGTCGGGCGGGGACCGGGGTCCCCGGGGGGCGCTGATCCGGGAGAGGGGAGGGAGACCCGCTCGCCTATGCCGGCACGGACTCCAAAGCCCGGCCGAGCGAGGGGTCTCTCCCCACCGGATGCCCCGTTGCCTTATCGATCGGGAGGACGTATGTAGCAAGGTTTCATAGCTCTTTCTCTGGCTCCTTTCCAAGTCCGGCGGCGCGGTAATCTAGTGGGGAGTCCCGCGACCGGAGCAGGCTAGCGGGTGGGAAAAGTGTGCCTCCGCGGTCCCCGTCCTTCTCCCGCCGCCGCCGTTGGGGTAAAAAAAAAAGGAAAAGAAAAAAAAGAGACAAAGTCGGAAAGCTCCAGGACTTTGAGCGGCGATCCCTCTGTCCTTCTGCCGGCCTAGGCTTTCCACGTCGCGGCGTCCCTGAGAGAGGCTTGCCTACGCCTCTCTCACGGTTCTTCCGCGTGGTGGCGGAAACGAGGTCTTGCGAGGAGCGTCACCACCCCCATTTCTACGGCAGCTCCCTCGCATCCCTGCCGACTTCCTGGAACTCCGGGTCGGATCTGGCGTTCAAATCCGACCTCATTCCGGAGGTCTGCGGGTCCCTTTCCCCACTTTTCCCGCCGGCGGCGCTCCGAGGACCTCGGCCTGGGGTGGGGGAAGGGCCGGTCCCGCACCTCCGGGGCTCTGGAGAGGGGACACCCGTCTGAACAGCTTCACTGAGCCCCGAGGATCCCCGCGGGGGCTCCCGATGTCGCCCGCCGGCTTCCCGAGGCCGCCCGACGCCCGGCTCCCGCCGCCGCCTCCTCCTCCTCCTCCTCCTCCTCCTCCGCGGACCTCAGCCCAAGAAAAATGACAAAGTCCGGGAGCTCCGGCGGGGAGAGCGGGACGGCTTGGTCTCTGGTGCCGGGCAGGATGAACCCTTGCCCGGGCGCGACGGGGAACCTCCGCCCGCTGCCGGCTCCGCTGGGGAACCGGAGCGGCGCTCTTGGCCTTGCGGGCCTGCGGTGAGCCTTCGCCGGCTACCGCTTTGCGCCGCTCCCCGTCGCCGGGTACCGGAGCGGCGCTCTTCTCTCCCCGGGCCTCTGGTGACTCCCGCCGGATGCCAAGAGCCTCCAAGTCCCGCCGGCGGGGACCGGAGCGGCGCTCTCCCTCTCCCCGGGCTTCTGGTGACTCTTGCCGGATGCCGAGAGCCTCCAAGTCCCGCCGGCGGGGACCGGAGCGGCGCGCTCGGCTCGCCCGGCCATGGTGAGCCTCCGCCGGCTACCGCCTAGCGCCGCTCCCCGTCTGCGGGTACCGGAGCGGCGCTCTTCTCTCCCCGGGCCTCTGGTGTCTCCCGCCGGATGCCAAGTGCCTCCAAGTCCCGCCGGCGGGGACCGGAGCGGCGCTCTTCTCCCCCCGGGCCTCTGGTGACTCCCGCCGGATGCCAAGAGCCTCCAAGAGCCGGCGGCGGGTACCGGAGCGGCGCTCTTCTCTCCCCGGGCCTCTGGTGACTCCCCGCCGGATGCCAAGAGCCTCCAAGTCCCGCCGGCGGGACCGGAGCGGGGCGCGCTTGGCATGCCCGGCCGCGGTGAGCCTCCGCGGCTACCGCATGCCGCCGCTCCCCGCTGGATGTTACCGGAGCGGCGCTTTTTTCGTGTCCGGGCTCGTGGAGCTCCAGACGGCTGCCCGTGCACTTCACAGTCCCGCCGGCGGGGACCGGAGCGGGCGCGCTCGGCATGCCGGCCGTGGTGAGCCTCCGCAGGCTACCGCATGCCGCCGCTCCCCGCTGGATGTTACAGGAGCGGCGCTTTTTTCGTGTCCGGCTCGTGGAGGCTCCAGACGGCTGCCCGTGCACTCACAGTCCCGCCGGCGGGGACCGGAGCGGGCGCGCTCGGCGTGCCCGGCCGTGGTGAGCCTCCGCCGGCTACCGCATAGCGCCGCGCCCCGCTGAAACCTACCGGAGCGGCGCTCTTCTCTCCCCGGGCTTAGGAGCACCCTAGCCCGCATCCAAGGGCTTCCAGGGACCGACTGGGGAGAACCGGGACGGACACCTGGACTCGTATCCGACGTTGGTGCACCCTCGCCCGGATCCGAGGGCGTCCAGGGGACCGCTGGGGAGAACCGGGACGGACACTGACTCGTATCCGACTTTGTGCACCTCGCCCGCATCCGAGGGCGTCCAGGGACCGCTGGGGAGAACCGGGACGGACCCGGACTCGTATCCGACTTTGGTGGCACCCTCGCCCGCATCCGAGGGCGTCCAGGGACCGCTGGGGAGAACCGGGAGGGACACTGACTCGTATCCGACTTTTAAATGCACCTTAGCCCGCATCCGATGGCCTCCGGGGACCGCTAGGGTGACGCCGTCCCCGTAGAGTAGGGCTGGCGGTGGCGGAAACGAGGTCTGTCGCCGAGTGTCACCAGCCCCCGTTTTAGAGCGGCACGTGGCAGAAATTTGGCCGGGATCGTGGAACTCCGGTCCGGCTGAAGCGTTCAAATCCGACCTCATTCCGGTTCTCTGACCGGGAGCTCCTCGAGGCTTTAAGTCCGGGTCGGAGTTCCATGACCCCGGACGCGAGTGCCCCCGACAAGCCGGTCCCGAATAGACTCTGCTGGAGCCCGGGATCGGCTCCCCACAGCGCCGGCGCCCGCTCCTCCGGTCCGGGACGGACACTGACTCGTACCCGACGTTGGTGCACCCTCGCCCGCATCCAAGGGCGTCCAGGGACCGCTGGGGAGAACCGGGACGGACCCGGACTCGTATCCGACGTTGGTGCACCCTCGCCCGGATCCGAGGGCGTCCAGGGACCGCTGGGGAGAACCGGGACGGACCCGGACTTGTATCCGACGTTGGTGCACCCTGGCCCGCATCCAAGGGCCTCCAGGGACCGCTAGGGAGAACCGGACAAGACCCGGACTTGTATCCGACTTTGGTGCACCCTGGCCCGCATCCAAGGGCCTCCAGGGACCGCTAGGGAGAACCGGACCGGACCCGGACTCGTATCCGACTTTGGTGCACCCTCGCCCGCCTCCGAGGGCGTCCAGGGACCGCTGGGGAGAACCGGGACGGACACTGACTCGTATCCGACTTTGGTGCACCCTGGCCCGCATCCGAGGGCGTCCAGGGACCGCTGGGGAGAACCGGGACGGACACTGACTCGTATCCGACTTTGGTGCACCCTCGCCCGCATCCGAGGGCGTCCAGGGACCGCTGGGGAGAACCGGGACGGACCCGGACTTGTATCCGACTTTGGTGCACCCTGGCCCGCATCCAAGGGCCTCCAGGGACCGCTAGGGAGAACCGGACAAGACCCGGACTTGTATCCGACTTTGGTGCACCCTGGCCCTGATTCCAAGGGCCTCCAGGGACCGCTAGGGAGAACCGGACCGGACCCGGACTCGTATCCGACTTTGGTGCACCCTCGCCCGCCTCCGAGGGCGTCCAGGGACCGCTGGGGAGAACCGGGACGGACACTGACTCGTATCCGACTTTGGTGCACCCTGGCCCGCATCCGAGGGCGTCCAGGGACCGCTGGGGAGAACCGGGACGGACACTGACTCGTACCCGACTTTGGTGCACCCTGGCCCGCATCCGAGGGCGTCCGGGGACCGCTGGGGAGAACCGGGACGGACACTGACTCGTATCCGACTTTGGCGCACCCTCGCCCGCATCCGAGGGCGTCCAGGGACCGCTGGGGAGAACCGGGACGGACACTGACTCGTATCCGACTTTTAATGCACCTTAGCCCGCATCCGATGGCCTCCGGGGACCGCCGGGGGGGACGCCCGTCCCTTAGAGTAGGGCTGGCGGTGGCGGAAACGAGGTCTGGCGTCGAGTGTCACCGCCCCCGTTTTAGCGGGACGTCGCCGGAATGTGGCCGGGCTCCTGGAACTCCGGCCCGGGTAAAGCGGTCAAATCCGACCTCATTCCGGTTCTCTGACCGGGAGCTCCTCGCGGCTTTAGTCCGTGCCGGAGTTCCAGGAGCCCGGCCGCGGGTGCCTCTCACACACCGGTCCCCGCAACGGCCCTTCCGGAGCCCCGAGGCGGCCCGGCCCCGCGCCGGCGCCCGGTCCCCCGGCCCGGTTCTCGCCCCGGGACCTGCCGGGGAGCCGTGCCCGGGCCGGAGTTCCAGGACGCCGGCGTGGGGACCCCGCCATCCACCGGTTCCCGTTCCCGATCTCCCGGAGCCCCGAGTCGGCCCGGCCCCGCGCCGCCGCCCGTTCCCCCGGCCCGGTTCTCCCCCCGGGAGCTGCCGGGGAGCTGTGCCCGGGCTGGGGTTCCAGGAGCCCGGCGTGGGGACCCCGCCATCCACCGGTTCCCGTTCCCGATCTCCCGGAGCCCCGAGTCGGCCCGGCCCCGCGCCGCCGCCCGTTCCCCCGGCCCGGTTCTCCCCCCGGGAGCTGCCGGGGAGCTGTGCCCGGGCTGGGGTTCCAGGAGCCCGGCGTGGGGACCCCGCCATCCACCGGTTCCCGTTCCCGATCTCCCGGAGCACCGAGGCGGCCCGGCCCCGCGCCGCCGCCCGGTCCCCCGGCCCGGTTCTTCCCCCCGGGAGCTGCCGGGGAGCTGTGCCCGGGCCGGAGTTCCAGGACGCCGGCGTGGGGACCCCGCCATCCACCGGTTCCCGTTCCCGATCTCCCGGAGCCCCGAGGCGGCCCGGCCCCGCGCCGCCGCCCGGTCCCCCCGGCCCGGTTCTCGCCCCGGGACCTGCCGGGGAGCTGTGCCCGGGCCGGAGCTCCAGGAGGCCGGCGTCGGGAGAGAAGTTTTCCCCGGCCGAAGCTAACAGTCAACGGCGGCCGCCGGCGGGGCTCCCATTGGCTGCCGCGCCCCGCGCGCCGGCCAATCCCCGCCGCCGGCGGGTGGTTCGAACCGGCCAATCGCGGCTCACTGCCCCGGAGCGGCCGGGAGTCGCCGCTGGGCCCGTAACACAGCGCCATCTGCTGCGGAAATTGTAAAATACAAGGGGATGCATTCTGGAATGGATAAAATGCATACACCGCTTGTTCCTT
>NW_027210381.1:55000-60000 GCF_027789765.1 Dendropsophus ebraccatus | reverse complement strand
GAGGGAGACCCGCTCGCCTATGCCGGCACGGACTCCAAAGCCCGGCCGAGCGAGGGGTCTCTCCCCACCGGATGCCCCGTTGCCTTATCGATCGGGAGGACGTATGTAGCAAGGTTTCATAGCTCTTTCTCTGGCTCCTTTCCAAGTCCGGCGGCGCGGTAATCTAGTGGGGAGTCCCGCGACCGGAGCAGGCTAGCGGGTGGGAAAAGTGTGCCTCCGCGGTCCCCGTCCTTCTCCCGCCGCCGCCGTTGGGGTAAAAAAAAAAGGAAAAGAAAAAAAAAGAGACAAAGTCGGAAAGCTCCAGGACTTTGAGCGGCGATCCCTCTGTCCTTCTGCCGGCCTAGGCTTTCCACGTCGCGGCGTCCCTGAGAGAGGCTTGCCTACGCCTCTCTCACGGTTCTTCCGCGTGGTGGCGGAAACGAGGTCTTGCGAGGAGCGTCACCACCCCCATTTCTACGGCAGCTCCCTCGCATCCCTGCCGACTTCCTGGAACTCCGGGTCGGATCTGGCGTTCAAATCCGACCTCATTCCGGAGGTCTGCGGGTCCCTTTCCCCACTTTTCCCGCCGGCGGCGCTCCGAGGACCTCGGCCTGGGGTGGGGGGAAGGGCCGGTCCCGCACCTCCGGGGCTCTGGAGAGGGGACACCCGTCTGAACAGCTTCACTGAGCCCCGAGGATCCCCGCGGGGGCTCCCGATGTCGCCCGCCGGCTTCCCGAGGCCGCCCGACGCCCGGCTCCCGCCGCCGCCTCCTCCTCCTCCTCCTCCTCCTCCTCCGCGGACCTCAGCCCAAGAAAAATGACAAAGTCCGGGAGCTCCGGCGGGGAGAGCGGGACGGCTTGGTCTCTGGTGCCGGGCAGGATGAACCCTTGCCCGGGCGCGACGGGGAACCTCCGCCCGCTGCCCGGCTCCGCTGGGGAACCGGAGCGGCGCTCTTGGCCTTGCGGGCCTGCGGTGAGCCTTCGCCGGCTACCGCTTTGCGCCGCTCCCCGTCGCCGGGTACCGGAGCGGCGCTCTTCTCTCCCCGGGCCTCTGGTGACTCCCGCCGGATGCCGAGAGCCTCCAAGTCCCGCCGGCGGGGACCGGAGCGGCGCTCTCCTCTCCCCGGGCTTCTGGTGACTCTTGCCGGATGCCGAGAGCCTCCAAGTCCCGCCGGCGGGGACCGGAGCGGCGCGCTCGGCTCGCCCGGCCAGGGTGAGCCTCCGCCGGCTACAGCCTAGCGCCGCTCCCCGGCTGCGGGTACCGGAGCGGCGCTCTTCTCTCCCCGGGCTTCTGGTGGCTCCCGCCGGATGCCAAGAGCCTCCAAGTCCCGCCGGCGGGGACCGGAGCGGCGCTCTTCTCCCCCCGGGCCTCTGGTGACTCCCGCCGGATGCCAAGAGCCTCCAAGAGCCGGCGGCGGGTACCGGAGCGGCGCTCTTCTCTCCCCGGGCTTCTGGTGACTCCCGCCGGATGCCAAGAGCCTCCAAGTCCCGCCGGCGGGGACCGGAGCGGGCGCGCTTGGCATGCCCGGCCGCGGTGAGCCTCCGCCGGCTACCGCATGCCGCCGCTCCCCGCTGGAGGTTACCGGAGCGGCGCTTTTTCGTGTCCGGGCTCGTGGAGGCTCCAGACGGCTGCCCGTGCACTCACAGTCCCGCCGGCGGGGACCGGAGCGGGCGCGCTCGGCATGCCCGGCCGTGGTGAGCCTCCGCCGGCTACCGCATGCCGCCGCTCCCCGCTGGATGTTACCGGAGCGGCGCTTTTTCGTGTCCGGGCTCGTGGAGGCTCCAGACGGCTGCCCGTGCACTCACAGTCCCGCCGGCGGGGACCGGAGCGGGCGCGCTCGGCGTGCCCGGCCGTGGTGAGCCTCCGCCGGCTACCGCATAGCGCCGCGCCCCGCTGAAACCTACCGGAGCGGCGCTCTTCTCTCCCCGGGCTTAGGAGCACCCTAGCCCGCATCCAAGGGCTTCCAGGGACCGCTGGGGAGAACCGGGACGGACCCGGACTCGTATCCGACGTTGGTGCACCCTCGCCCGGATCCGAGGGCGTCCAGGGACCGCTGGGGAGAACCGGGACGGACACTGACTCGTATCCGACTTTGGTGCACCCTCGCCCGCATCCGAGGGCGTCCAGGGACCGCTGGGGAGAACCGGGACGGACCCGGACTCGTATCCGACTTTGGTGCACCCTCGCCCGCATCCGAGGGCGTCCGGGGACCGCTGGGGAGAACCGGGAGGGACACTGACTCGTATCCGACTTTTAATGCACCTTAGCCCGCATCCGATGGCCTCCGGGGACCGCTAGGGTGGACGCCCGTCCCCTAGAGTAGGGCTGGCGGTGGCGGAAACGAGGTCTGTCGCCGAGTGTCACCGCCCCCGTTTTAGCGGCACGTGGCAGAAATTTGGCCGGGATCGTGGAACTCCGGTCCGGCTGAAGCGTTCAAATCCGACCTCATTCCGGTTCTCTGACCGGGAGCTCCTCGAGGCTTTAGTCCGGGTCGGAGTTCCATGACCCCGGACGCGAGTGCCCCCGACAAGCCGGTCCCCGAATAGACTCTGCTGGAGCCCGGGATCGGCTCCCCACAGCGCCGGCGCCCGCTCCTCCGGTCCGGGACGGACACTGACTCGTACCCGACGTTGGTGCACCCTCGCCCGCATCCGAGGGCGTCCAGGGACCGCTGGGGAGAACCGGGACGGACCCGGACTCGTATCCGACGTTGGTGCACCCTCGCCCGGATCCGAGGGCGTCCAGGGACCGCTGGGGAGAACCGGGACGGACCCGGACTTGTATCCGACTTTGGTGCACCCTGGCCCGCATCCAAGGGCCTCCAGGGACCGCTAGGGAGAACCGGACAAGACCCGGACTTGTATCCGACTTTGGTGCACCCTGGCCCGCATCCAAGGGCCTCCAGGGACCGCTAGGGAGAACCGGACCGGACCCGGACTCGTATCCGACTTTGGTGCACCCTCGCCCGCCTCCGAGGGCGTCCTGGGACCGCTGGGGAGTACCGGGACGGACACTGACTCGTATCCGACTTTGGTGCACCCTGGCCCGCATCCGAGGGCGTCCAGGGACCGCTGGGGAGAACCGGGACGGACACTGACTCGTATCCGACTTTGGTGCACCCTCGCCCGCATCCAAGGGCGTCCAGGGACCGCTGGGGAGAACCGGGACGGACCCGGACTTGTATCCGACTTTGGTGCACCCTGGCCCGCATCCAAGGGCCTCCAGGGACCGCTAGGGAGAACCGGACAAGACCCGGACTTGTATCCGACTTTGGTGCACCCTGGCCCTGATTCCAAGGGCCTCCAGGGACCGCTAGGGAGAACCGGACCGGACCCGGACTCGTATCCGACTTTGGTGCACCCTCGCCCGCCTCCGAGGGCGTCCAGGGACCGCTGGGGAGAACCGGGACGGACACTGACTCGTATCCGACTTTGGTGCACCCTGGCCCGCATCCGAGGGCGTCCAGGGACCGCTGGGGAGAACCGGGACGGACACTGACTCGTACCCGACTTTGGTGCACCCTGGCCCGCATCCGAGGGCGTCCGGGGACCGCTGGGGAGAACCGGGACGGACACTGACTCGTATCCGACTTTGGCGCACCCTCGCCCGCATCCGAGGGCGTCCAGGGACCGCTGGGGAGAACCGGGACGGACACTGACTCGTATCCGACTTTTAATGCACCTTAGCCCGCATCCGATGGCCTCCGGGGACCGCCGGGGGGGACGCCCGTCCCTTAGAGTAGGGCTGGCGGTGGCGGAAACGAGGTCTGGCGTCGAGTGTCACCGCCCCCGTTTTAGCGGGACGTCGCCGGAATGTGGCCGGGCTCCTGGAACTCCGGCCCGGGTAAAGCGGTCAAATCCGACCTCATTCCGGTTCTCTGACCGGGAGCTCCTCGCGGCTTTAGTCCGTGCCGGAGTTCCAGGAGCCCGGCCGCGGGTGCCTCTCACACACCGGTCCCCGCAACGGCCCTTCCGGAGCCCCGAGGCGGCCCGGCCCCGCGCCGGCGCCCGGTCCCCCGGCCCGGTTCTCGCCCCGGGACCTGCCGGGGAGCCGTGCCCGGGCCGGAGTTCCAGGACGCCGGCGTGGGGACCCCGCCATCCACCGGTTCCCGTTCCCGATCTCCCGGAGCCCCGAGTCGGCCCGGCCCCGCGCCGCCGCCCGTTCCCCCGGCCCGGTTCTCCCCCCGGGAGCTGCCGGGGAGCTGTGCCCGGGCTGGGGTTCCAGGAGCCCGGCGTGGGGACCCCGCCATCCACCGGTTCCCGTTCCCGATCTCCCGGAGCCCCGAGTCGGCCCGGCCCCGCGCCGCCGCCCGTTCCCCCGGCCCGGTTCTCCCCCCGGGAGCTGCCGGGGAGCTGTGCCCGGGCTGGGGTTCCAGGAGCCCGGCGTGGGGACCCCGCCATCCACCGGTTCCCGTTCCCGATCTCCCGGAGCACCGAGGCGGCCCGGCCCCGCGCCGCCGCCCGGTCCCCCGGCCCGGTTCTTCCCCCCGGGAGCTGCCGGGGAGCTGTGCCCGGGCCGGAGTTCCAGGACGCCGGCGTGGGGACCCCGCCATCCACCGGTTCCCGTTCCCGATCTCCCGGAGCCCCGAGGCGGCCCGGCCCCGCGCCGCCGCCCGGTCCCCCCGGCCCGGTTCTCGCCCCGGGACCTGCCGGGGAGCTGTGCCCGGGCCGGAGCTCCAGGAGGCCGGCGTCGGGAGAGAAGTTTTCCCCGGCCGAAGCTAACAGTCAACGGCGGCCGCCGGCGGGGCTCCCATTGGCTGCCGCGCCCCGCGCGCCGGCCAATCCCCGCCGCCGGCGGGTGGTTCGAACCGGCCAATCGCGGCTCACTGCCCCGGAGCGGCCGGGAGTCGCCGCTGGGCCCGTAACACAGCGCCATCTGCTGCGGAGATTGTAAAATACAAGGGGATGCATTCTGGAACGGATAAAAATGCATACACCGCTTGTTCCTTGTTGAAGCCAAACAAAGTTAGGCGGCATCGATGTTGTGTGTTGACCTTGTACTTTGCCTGATGTCTTGCATTT
>NW_027210381.1:40000-45000 GCF_027789765.1 Dendropsophus ebraccatus | reverse complement strand
CCCGTTGCCTTATCGATCGGGAGGACGTATGTAGCAAGGTTTCATAGCTCTTTCTCTGGCTCCTTTCCAAGTCCGGCGGCGCGGTAATCTAGTGGGGAGTCCCGCGACCGGAGCAGGCTAGCGGGTGGGAAAAGTGTGCCTCCGCGGTCCCCGTCCTTCTCCCGCCGCCGCCGTTGGGGTAAAAAAAAAAGGAAAAGAAAAAAAAAGAGACAAAGTCGGAAAGCTCCAGGACTTTGAGCGGCGATCCCTCTGTCCTTCTGCCGGCCTAGGCTTTCCACGTCGCGGCGTCCCTGAGAGAGGCTTGCCTACGCCTCTCTCACGGTTCTTCCGCGTGGTGGCGGAAACGAGGTCTTGCGAGGAGCGTCACCACCCCCATTTCTACGGCAGCTCCCTCGCATCCCTGCCGACTTCCTGGAACTCCGGGTCGGATCTGGCGTTCAAATCCGACCTCATTCCGGAGGTCTGCGGGTCCCTTTCCCCACTTTTCCCGCCGGCGGCGCTCCGAGGACCTCGGCCTGGGGTGGGGGGAAGGGCCGGTCCCGCACCTCCGGGGCTCTGGAGAGGGGACACCCGTCTGAACAGCTTCACTGAGCCCCGAGGATCCCCGCGGGGGCTCCCGATGTCGCCCGCCGGCTTCCCGAGGCCGCCCGACGCCCGGCTCCCGCCGCCGCCTCCTCCTCCTCCTCCTCCTCCTCCTCCGCGGACCTCAGCCCAAGAAAAATGACAAAGTCCGGGAGCTCCGGCGGGGAGAGCGGGACGGCTTGGTCTCTGGTGCCGGGCAGGATGAACCCTTGCCCGGGCGCGACGGGGAACCTCCGCCCGCTGCCCGGCTCCGCTGGGGAACCGGAGCGGCGCTCTTGGCCTTGCGGGCCTGCGGTGAGCCTTCGCCGGCTACCGCTTTGCGCCGCTCCCCGTCGCCGGGTACCGGAGCGGCGCTCTTCTCTCCCCGGGCCTCTGGTGACTCCCGCCGGATGCCAAGAGCCTCCAAGTCCCGCCGGCGGGGACCGGAGCGGCGCTCTCCTCTCCCCGGGCTTCTGGTGACTCTTGCCGGATGCCGAGAGCCTCCAAGTCCCGCCGGCGGGGACCGGAGCGGCGCGCTCGGCTCGCCCGGCCAGGGTGAGCCTCCGCCGGCTACAGCCTAGCGCCGCTCCCCGGCTGCGGGTACCGGAGCGGCGCTCTTCTCTCCCCGGGCCTCTGGTGACTCCCGCCGGATGCCGAGAGCCTCCAAGTCCCGCCGGCGGGGACCGGAGCGGCGCTCTTCTCCCCCCGGGCCTCTGGTGACTCCCGCCGGATGCCAAGAGCCTCCAAGAGCCGGCGGCGGGTACCGGAGCGGCGCTCTTCTCTCCCCGGGCTTCTGGTGACTCCCGCCGGATGCCAAGAGCCTCCAAGTCCCGCCGGCGGGGACCGGAGCGGGCGCGCTTGGCATGCCCGGCCGCGGTGAGCCTCCGCCGGCTACCGCATGCCGCCGCTCCCCGCTGGATGTTACCGGAGCGGCGCTTTTTCGTGTCCGGGCTCGTGGAGGCTCCAGACGGCTGCCCGTGCACTCACAGTCCCGCCGGCGGGGACCGGAGCGGGCGCGCTCGGCATGCCCGGCCGTGGTGAGCCTCCGCCGGCTACCGCATGCCGCCGCTCCCCGCTGGATGTTACCGGAGCGGCGCTTTTTCGTGTCCGGGCTCGTGGAGGCTCCAGACGGCTGCCCGTGCACTCACAGTCCCGCCGGCGGGGACCGGAGCGGGCGCGCTCGGCGTGCCCGGCCGTGGTGAGCCTCCGCCGGCTACCGCATAGCGCCGCGCCCCGCTGAAACCTACCGGAGCGGCGCTCTTCTCTCCCCGGGCTTAGGAGCACCCTAGCCCGCATCCAAGGGCTTCCAGGGACCGCTGGGGAGAACCGGGACGGACCCGGACTCGTATCCGACGTTGGTGCACCCTCGCCCGGATCCGAGGGCGTCCAGGGACCGCTGGGGAGAACCGGGACGGACACTGACTCGTATCCGACTTTGGTGCACCCTCGCCCGCATCCGAGGGCGTCCAGGGACCGCTGGGGAGAACCGGGACGGACCCGGACTCGTATCCGACTTTGGTGCACCCTCGCCCGCATCCGAGGGCGTCCGGGGACCGCTGGGGAGAACCGGGAGGGACACTGACTCGTATCCGACTTTTAATGCACCTTAGCCCGCATCCGATGGCCTCCGGGGACCGCTAGGGTGGACGCCCGTCCCCTAGAGTAGGGCTGGCGGTGGCGGAAACGAGGTCTGTCGCCGAGTGTCACCGCCCCCGTTTTAGCGGCACGTGGCAGAAATTTGGCCGGGATCGTGGAACTCCGGTCCGGCTGAAGCGTTCAAATCCGACCTCATTCCGGTTCTCTGACCGGGAGCTCCTCGAGGCTTTAGTCCGGGTCGGAGTTCCATGACCCCGGACGCGAGTGCCCCCGACAAGCCGGTCCCCGAATAGACTCTGCTGGAGCCCGGGATCGGCTCCCCACAGCGCCGGCGCCCGCTCCTCCGGTCCGGGACGGACACTGACTCGTACCCGACGTTGGTGCACCCTCGCCCGCATCCAAGGGCGTCCAGGGACCGCTGGGGAGAACCGGGACGGACCCGGACTCGTATCCGACGTTGGTGCACCCTCGCCCGGATCCGAGGGCGTCCAGGGACCGCTGGGGAGAACCGGGACGGACCCGGACTTGTATCCGACTTTGGTGCACCCTGGCCCGCATCCAAGGGCCTCCAGGGACCGCTAGGGAGAACCGGACAAGACCCGGACTTGTATCCGACTTTGGTGCACCCTGGCCCGCATCCAAGGGCCTCCAGGGACCGCTAGGGAGAACCGGACCGGACCCGGACTCGTATCCGACTTTGGTGCACCCTCGCCCGCCTCCGAGGGCGTCCAGGGACCGCTGGGGAGAACCGGGACGGACACTGACTCGTATCCGACTTTGGTGCACCCTGGCCCGCATCCGAGGGCGTCCAGGGACCGCTGGGGAGAACCGGGACGGACCCGGACTCGTATCCGACTTTGGTGCACCCTCGCCCGCATCCAAGGGCGTCCAGGGACCGCTGGGGAGAACCGGGACGGACCCGGACTTGTATCCGACTTTGGTGCACCCTGGCCCGCATCCAAGGGCCTCCAGGGACCGCTAGGGAGAACCGGACAAGACCCGGACTTGTATCCGACTTTGGTGCACCCTGGCCCTGATTCCAAGGGCCTCCAGGGACCGCTAGGGAGAACCGGACCGGACCCGGACTCGTATCCGACTTTGGTGCACCCTCGCCCGCCTCCGAGGGCGTCCAGGGACCGCTGGGGAGAACCGGGACGGACACTGACTCGTATCCGACTTTGGTGCACCCTGGCCCGCATCCGAGGGCGTCCCGGGACCGCTGGGGAGAACCGGGACGGACACTGACTCGTACCCGACTTTGGTGCACCCTGGCCCGCATCCGAGGGCGTCCGGGGACCGCTGGGGAGAACCGGGACGGACACTGACTCGTATCCGACTTTGGCGCACCCTCGCCCGCATCCGAGGGCGTCCAGGGACCGCTGGGGAGAACCGGGACGGACACTGACTCGTATCCGACTTTTAATGCACCTTAGCCCGCATCCGATGGCCTCCGGGGACCGCCGGGGGGGACGCCCGTCCCTTAGAGTAGGGCTGGCGGTGGCGGAAACGAGGTCTGGCGTCGAGTGTCACCGCCCCCGTTTTAGCGGGACGTCGCCGGAATGTGGCCGGGCTCCTGGAACTCCGGCCCGGGTAAAGCGGTCAAATCCGACCTCATTCCGGTTCTCTGACCGGGAGCTCCTCGCGGCTTTAGTCCGTGCCGGAGTTCCAGGAGCCCGGCCGCGGGTGCCTCTCACACACCGGTCCCCGCAACGGCCCTTCCGGAGCCCCGAGGCGGCCCGGCCCCGCGCCGGCGCCCGGTCCCCCGGCCCGGTTCTCGCCCCGGGACCTGCCGGGGAGCCGTGCCCGGGCCGGAGTTCCAGGACGCCGGCGTGGGGACCCCGCCATCCACCGGTTCCCGTTCCCGATCTCCCGGAGCCCCGAGTCGGCCCGGCCCCGCGCCGCCGCCCGTTCCCCCGGCCCGGTTCTCCCCCCGGGAGCTGCCGGGGAGCTGTGCCCGGGCTGGGGTTCCAGGAGCCCGGCGTGGGGACCCCGCCATCCACCGGTTCCCGTTCCCGATCTCCCGGAGCCCCGAGTCGGCCCGGCCCCGCGCCGCCGCCCGGTCCCCCGGCCCGGTTCTCCCCCCGGGAGCTGCCGGGGAGCTGTGCCCGGGCTGGGGTTCCAGGAGCCCGGCGTGGGGACCCCGCCATCCACCGGTTCCCGTTCCCGATCTCCCGGAGCACCGAGGCGGCCCGGCCCCGCGCCGCCGCCCGGTCCCCCGGCCCGGTTCTTCCCCCCGGGAGCTGCCGGGGAGCTGTGCCCGGGCCGGAGTTCCAGGACGCCGGCGTGGGGACCCCGCCATCCACCGGTTCCCGTTCCCGATCTCCCGGAGCCCCGAGGCGGCCCGGCCCCGCGCCGCCGCCCGGTCCCCCCGGCCCGGTTCTCGCCCCGGGACCTGCCGGGGAGCTGTGCCCGGGCCGGAGCTCCAGGAGGCCGGCGTCGGGAGAGAAGTTTTCCCCGGCCGAAGCTAACAGTCAACGGCGGCCGCCGGCGGGGCTCCCATTGGCTGCCGCGCCCCGCGCGCCGGCCAATCCCCGCCGCCGGCGGGTGGTTCGAACCGGCCAATCGCGGCTCACTGCCCCGGAGCGGCCGGGAGTCGCCGCTGGGCCCGTAACACAGCGCCATCTGCTGCGGAGATTGTAAAATACAAGGGGATGCATTCTGGAACGGATAAAAAGGCATACACCGCTTGTTCCTTGTTGAAGCCAAACAAAGTTAGGCGGCATCGATGTTGTGTGGTGACCTTGTACTTTGCCTGATGTCTTGCATTTTGTCCTTGTCAAATAAAATAATAATAAAATAAATGTTAAAGAGTCGAGCTGAGGCGAGGCAATACACTCCAGCAT
>NW_027210381.1:25000-30000 GCF_027789765.1 Dendropsophus ebraccatus | reverse complement strand
CGGCGGCGCGGTAATCTAGTGGGGAGTCCCGCGACCGGAGCAGGCTAGCGGGTGGGAAAAGTGTGCCTCCGCGGTCCCCGTCCTTCTCCCGCCGCCGCCGTTGGGGTAAAAAAAAAAGGAAAAGAAAAAAAAAGAGACAAAGTCGGAAAGCTCCAGGACTTTGAGCGGCGATCCCTCTGTCCTTCTGCCGGCCTAGGCTTTCCACGTCGCGGCGTCCCTGAGAGAGGCTTGCCTACGCCTCTCTCACGGTTCTTCCGCGTGGTGGCGGAAACGAGGTCTTGCGAGGAGCGTCACCACCCCCATTTCTACGGCAGCTCCCTCGCATCCCTGCCGACTTCCTGGAACTCCGGGTCGGATCTGGCGTTCAAATCCGACCTCATTCCGGAGGTCTGCGGGTCCCTTTCCCCACTTTTCCCGCCGGCGGCGCTCCGAGGACCTCGGCCTGGGGTGGGGGGAAGGGCCGGTCCCGCACCTCCGGGGCTCTGGAGAGGGGACACCCGTCTGAACAGCTTCACTGAGCCCCGAGGATCCCCGCGGGGGCTCCCGATGTCGCCCGCCGGCTTCCCGAGGCCGCCCGACGCCCGGCTCCCGCCGCCGCCTCCTCCTCCTCCTCCTCCTCCTCCTCCGCGGACCTCAGCCCAAGAAAAATGACAAAGTCCGGGAGCTCCGGCGGGGAGAGCGGGACGGCTTGGTCTCTGGTGCCGGGCAGGATGAACCCTTGCCCGGGCGCGACGGGGAACCTCCGCCCGCTGCCCGGCTCCGCTGGGGAACCGGAGCGGCGCTCTTGGCCTTGCGGGCCTGCGGTGAGCCTTCGCCGGCTACCGCTTTGCGCCGCTCCCCGTCGCCGGGTACCGGAGCGGCGCTCTTCTCTCCCCGGGCCTCTGGTGACTCCCGCCGGATGCCAAGAGCCTCCAAGTCCCGCCGGCGGGGACCGGAGCGGCGCTCTCCTCGCCCCGGGCTTCTGGTGACTCTTGCCGGATGCCGAGAGCCTCCAAGACCCGCCGGCGGGGACCGGAGCGGCGCGCTCGGCTCGCCCGGCCAGGGTGAGCCTCCGCCGGCTACAGCCTAGCGCCGCTCCCCGGCTGCGGGTACCGGAGCGGCGCTCTTCTCTCCCCGGGCCTCTGGTGACTCCCGCCGGATGCCAAGAGCCTCCAAGTCCCGCCGGCGGGGACCGGAGCGGCGCTCTTCTCCCCCCGGGCCTCTGGTGACTCCCGCCGGATGCCAAGAGCCTCCAAGAGCCGGCGGCGGGTACCGGAGCGGCGCTCTTCTCTCCCCGGGCTTCTGGTGACTCCCGCCGGATGCCAAGAGCCTCCAAGTCCCGCCGGCGGGGACCGGAGCGGGCGCGCTTGGCATGCCCGGCCGCGGTGAGCCTCCGCCGGCTACCGCATGCCGCCGCTCCCCGCTGGATGTTACCGGAGCGGCGCTTTTTCGTGTCCGGGCTCGTGGAGGCTCCAGACGGCTGCCCGTGCACTCACAGTCCCGCCGGCGGGGACCGGAGCGGGCGCGCTCGGCATGCCCGGCCGTGGTGAGCCTCCGCCGGCTACCGCATGCCGCCGCTCCCCGCTGGATGTTACCGGAGCGGCGCTTTTTCGTGTCCGGGCTCGTGGAGGCTCCAGACGGCTGCCCGTGCACTCACAGTCCCGCCGGCGGGGACCGGAGCGGGCGCGCTCGGCGTGCCCGGCCGTGGTGAGCCTCCGCCGGCTACCGCATAGCGCCGCGCCCCGCTGAAACCTACCGGAGCGGCGCTCTTCTCTCCCCGGGCTTAGGAGCACCCTAGCCCGCATCCAAGGGCTTCCAGGGACCGCTGGGGAGAACCGGGACGGACCCGGACTCGTATCCGACGTTGGTGCACCCTCGCCCGGATCCGAGGGCGTCCAGGGACCGCTGGGGAGAACCGGGACGGACACTGACTCGTATCCGACTTTGGTGCACCCTCGCCCGCATCCGAGGGCGTCCAGGGACCGCTGGGGAGAACCGGGACGGACCCGGACTCGTATCCGACTTTGGTGCACCCTCGCCCGCATCCGAGGGCGTCCGGGGACCGCTGGGGAGAACCGGGAGGGACACTGACTCGTATCCGACTTTTAATGCACCTTAGCCCGCATCCGATGGCCTCCGGGGACCGCTAGGGTGGACGCCCGTCCCCTAGAGTAGGGCTGGCGGTGGCGGAAACGAGGTCTGTCGCCGAGTGTCACCGCCCCCGTTTTAGCGGCACGTGGCAGAAATTTGGCCGGGATCGTGGAACTCCGGTCCGGCTGAAGCGTTCAAATCCGACCTCATTCCGGTTCTCTGACCGGGAGCTCCTCGAGGCTTTAGTCCGGGTCGGAGTTCCATGACCCCGGACGCGAGTGCCCCCGACAAGCCGGTCCCCGAATAGACTCTGCTGGAGCCCGGGATCGGCTCCCCACAGCGCCGGCGCCCGCTCCTCCGGTCCGGGACGGACACTGACTCGTACCCGACGTTGGTGCACCCTCGCCCGCATCCAAGGGCGTCCAGGGACCGCTGGGGAGAACCGGGACGGACCCGGACTCGTATCCGACGTTGGTGCACCCTCGCCCGGATCCGAGGGCGTCCAGGGACCGCTGGGGAGAACCGGGACGGACCCGGACTTGTATCCGACTTTGGTGCACCCTGGCCCGCATCCAAGGGCCTCCAGGGACCGCTAGGGAGAACCGGACAAGACCCGGACTTGTATCCGACTTTGGTGCACCCTGGCCCGCATCCAAGGGCCTCCAGGGACCGCTAGGGAGAACCGGACCGGACCCGGACTCGTATCCGACTTTGGTGCACCCTCGCCCGCCTCCGAGGGCGTCCAGGGACCGCTGGGGAGAACCGGGACGGACACTGACTCGTATCCGACTTTGGTGCACCCTGGCCCGCATCCGAGGGCGTCCAGGGACCGCTGGGGAGAACCGGGACGGACACTGACTCGTATCCGACTTTGGTGCACCCTCGCCCGCATCCAAGGGCGTCCAGGGACCGCTGGGGAGAACCGGGACGGACCCGGACTTGTATCCGACTTTGGTGCACCCTGGCCCGCATCCAAGGGCCTCCAGGGACCGCTAGGGAGAACCGGACAAGACCCGGACTTGTATCCGACTTTGGTGCACCCTGGCCCTGATTCCAAGGGCCTCCAGGGACCGCTAGGGAGAACCGGACCGGACCCGGACTCGTATCCGACTTTGGTGCACCCTCGCCCGCCTCCGAGGGCGTCCAGGGACCGCTGGGGAGAACCGGGACGGACACTGACTCGTATCCGACTTTGGTGCACCCTGGCCCGCATCCGAGGGCGTCCAGGGACCGCTGGGGAGAACCGGGACGGACACTGACTCGTACCCGACTTTGGTGCACCCTGGCCCGCATCCGAGGGCGTCCGGGGACCGCTGGGGAGAACCGGGACGGACACTGACTCGTATCCGACTTTGGCGCACCCTCGCCCGCATCCGAGGGCGTCCAGGGACCGCTGGGGAGAACCGGGACGGACACTGACTCGTATCCGACTTTTAATGCACCTTAGCCCGCATCCGATGGCCTCCGGGGACCGCCGGGGGGGACGCCCGTCCCTTAGAGTAGGGCTGGCGGTGGCGGAAACGAGGTCTGGCGTCGAGTGTCACCGCCCCCGTTTTAGCGGGACGTCGCCGGAATGTGGCCGGGCTCCTGGAACTCCGGCCCGGGTAAAGCGGTCAAATCCGACCTCATTCCGGTTCTCTGACCGGGAGCTCCTCGCGGCTTTAGTCCGTGCCGGAGTTCCAGGAGCCCGGCCGCGGGTGCCTCTCACACACCGGTCCCCGCAACGGCCCTTCCGGAGCCCCGAGGCGGCCCGGCCCCGCGCCGGCGCCCGGTCCCCCGGCCCGGTTCTCGCCCCGGGACCTGCCGGGGAGCCGTGCCCGGGCCGGAGTTCCAGGACGCCGGCGTGGGGACCCCGCCATCCACCGGTTCCCGTTCCCGATCTCCCGGAGCCCCGAGTCGGCCCGGCCCCGCGCCGCCGCCCGTTCCCCCGGCCCGGTTCTCCCCCCGGGAGCTGCCGGGGAGCTGTGCCCGGGCTGGGGTTCCAGGAGCCCGGCGTGGGGACCCCGCCATCCACCGGTTCCCGTTCCCGATCTCCCGGAGCCCCGAGTCGGCCCGGCCCCGCGCCGCCGCCCGTTCCCCCGGCCCGGTTCTCCCCCCGGGAGCTGCCGGGGAGCTGTGCCCGGGCTGGGGTTCCAGGAGCCCGGCGTGGGGACCCCGCCATCCACCGGTTCCCGTTCCCGATCTCCCGGAGCACCGAGGCGGCCCGGCCCCGCGCCGCCGCCCGGTCCCCCGGCCCGGTTCTTCCCCCCGGGAGCTGCCGGGGAGCTGTGCCCGGGCCGGAGTTCCAGGACGCCGGCGTGGGGACCCCGCCATCCACCGGTTCCCGTTCCCGATCTCCCGGAGCCCCGAGGCGGCCCGGCCCCGCGCCGCCGCCCGGTCCCCCCGGCCCGGTTCTCGCCCCGGGACCTGCCGGGGAGCTGTGCCCGGGCCGGAGCTCCAGGAGGCCGGCGTCGGGAGAGAAGTTTTCCCCGGCCGAAGCTAACAGTCAACGGCGGCCGCCGGCGGGGCTCCCATTGGCTGCCGCGCCCCGCGCGCCGGCCAATCCCCGCCGCCGGCGGGTGGTTCGAACCGGCCAATCGCGGCTCACTGCCCCGGAGCGGCCGGGAGTCGCCGCTGGGCCCGTAACACAGCGCCATCTGCTGCGGAGATTGTAAAATACAAGGGGATGCATTCTGGAACGGATAAAAATGCATACACCGCTTGTTCCTTGTTGAAGCCAAACAAAGTTAGGCGGCATCGATGTTGTGTGTTGACCTTGTACTTTGCCTGATGTCTTGCATTTTGTCCTTGTCAAATAAAATAATAATAAAATAAATGTTAAAGAGTCGAGCTGAGGCGAGGCAATACACTCCAGCATAAACATGGGCTGTCGAGCTGCAGCCAGGTCCTAGCCTGGAACGCTGTAGCGTGGCAGCTAAGGCGACGGCAGC
>NW_027210381.1:10000-15000 GCF_027789765.1 Dendropsophus ebraccatus | reverse complement strand
CCCCGTCCTTCTCCCGCCGCCGCCGTTGGGGTAAAAAAAAAAGGAAAAGAAAAAAAAAGAGACAAAGTCGGAAAGCTCCAGGACTTTGAGCGGCGATCCCTCTGTCCTTCTGCCGGCCTAGGCTTTCCACGTCGCGGCGTCCCTGAGAGAGGCTTGCCTACGCCTCTCTCACGGTTCTTCCGCGTGGTGGCGGAAACGAGGTCTTGCGAGGAGCGTCACCACCCCCATTTCTACGGCAGCTCCCTCGCATCCCTGCCGACTTCCTGGAACTCCGGGTCGGATCTGGCGTTCAAATCCGACCTCATTCCGGAGGTCTGCGGGTCCCTTTCCCCACTTTTCCCGCCGGCGGCGCTCCGAGGACCTCGGCCTGGGGTGGGGGGAAGGGCCGGTCCCGCACCTCCGGGGCTCTGGAGAGGGGACACCCGTCTGAACAGCTTCACTGAGCCCCGAGGATCCCCGCGGGGGCTCCCGATGTCGCCCGCCGGCTTCCCGAGGCCGCCCGACGCCCGGCTCCCGCCGCCGCCTCCTCCTCCTCCTCCTCCTCCTCCTCCGCGGACCTCAGCCCAAGAAAAATGACAAAGTCCGGGAGCTCCGGCGGGGAGAGCGGGACGGCTTGGTCTCTGGTGCCGGGCAGGATGAACCCTTGCCCGGGCGCGACGGGGAACCTCCGCCCGCTGCCCGGCTCCGCTGGGGAACCGGAGCGGCGCTCTTGGCCTTGCGGGCCTGCGGTGAGCCTTCGCCGGCTACCGCTTTGCGCCGCTCCCCGTCGCCGGGTACCGGAGCGGCGCTCTTCTCTCCCCGGGCCTCTGGTGACTCCCGCCGGATGCCAAGAGCCTCCAAGTCCCGCCGGCGGGGACCGGAGCGGCGCTCTCCTCTCCCCGGGCTTCTGGTGACTCTTGCCGGATGCCGAGAGCCTCCAAGTCCCGCCGGCGGGGACCGGAGCGGCGCGCTCGGCTCGCCCGGCCAGGGTGAGCCTCCGCCGGCTACAGCCTAGCGCCGCTCCCCGGCTGCGGGTACCGGAGCGGCGCTCTTCTCTCCCCGGGCCTCTGGTGACTCCCGCCGGATGCCAAGAGCCTCCAAGTCCCGCCGGCGGGGACCGGAGCGGCGCTCTTCTCCCCCCGGGCCTCTGGTGACTCCCGCCGGATGCCAAGAGCCTCCAAGAGCCGGCGGCGGGTACCGGAGCGGCGCTCTTCTCTCCCCGGGCTTCTGGTGACTCCCGCCGGATGCCAAGAGCCTCCAAGTCCCGCCGGCGGGGACCGGAGCGGGCGCGCTTGGCATGCCCGGCCGCGGTGAGCCTCCGCCGGCTACCGCATGCCGCCGCTCCCCGCTGGATGTTACCGGAGCGGCGCTTTTTCGTGTCCGGGCTCGTGGAGGCTCCAGACGGCTGCCCGTGCACTCACAGTCCCGCCGGCGGGGACCGGAGCGGGCGCGCTCGGCATGCCCGGCCGTGGTGAGCCTCCGCCGGCTACCGCATGCCGCCGCTCCCCGCTGGATGTTACCGGAGCGGCGCTTTTTCGTGTCCGGGCTCGTGGAGGCTCCAGACGGCTGCCCGTGCACTCACAGTCCCGCCGGCGGGGACCGGAGCGGGCGCGCTCGGCGTGCCCGGCCGTGGTGAGCCTCCGCCGGCTACCGCATAGCGCCGCGCCCCGCTGAAACCTACCGGAGCGGCGCTCTTCTCTCCCCGGGCTTAGGAGCACCCTAGCCCGCATCCAAGGGCTTCCAGGGACCGCTGGGGAGAACCGGGACGGACCCGGACTCGTATCCGACGTTGGTGCACCCTCGCCCGGATCCGAGGGCGTCCAGGGACCGCTGGGGAGAACCGGGACGGACACTGACTCGTATCCGACTTTGGTGCACCCTCGCCCGCATCCGAGGGCGTCCAGGGACCGCTGGGGAGAACCGGGACGGACCCGGACTCGTATCCGACTTTGGTGCACCCTCGCCCGCATCCGAGGGCGTCCGGGGACCGCTGGGGAGAACCGGGAGGGACACTGACTCGTATCCGACTTTTAATGCACCTTAGCCCGCATCCGATGGCCTCCGGGGACCGCTAGGGTGGACGCCCGTCCCCTAGAGTAGGGCTGGCGGTGGCGGAAACGAGGTCTGTCGCCGAGTGTCACCGCCCCCGTTTTAGCGGCACGTGGCAGAAATTTGGCCGGGATCGTGGAACTCCGGTCCGGCTGAAGCGTTCAAATCCGACCTCATTCCGGTTCTCTGACCGGGAGCTCCTCGAGGCTTTAGTCCGGGTCGGAGTTCCATGACCCCGGACGCGAGTGCCCCCGACAAGCCGGTCCCCGAATAGACTCTGCTGGAGCCCGGGATCGGCTCCCCACAGCGCCGGCGCCCGCTCCTCCGGTCCGGGACGGACACTGACTCGTACCCGACGTTGGTGCACCCTCGCCCGCATCCAAGGGCGTCCAGGGACCGCTGGGGAGAACCGGGACGGACCCGGACTCGTATCCGACGTTGGTGCACCCTCGCCCGGATCCGAGGGCGTCCAGGGACCGCTGGGGAGAACCGGGACGGACCCGGACTTGTATCCGACTTTGGTGCACCCTGGCCCGCATCCAAGGGCCTCCAGGGACCGCTAGGGAGAACCGGACAAGACCCGGACTTGTATCCGACTTTGGTGCACCCTGGCCCGCATCCAAGGGCCTCCAGGGACCGCTAGGGAGAACCGGACCGGACCCGGACTCGTATCCGACTTTGGTGCACCCTCGCCCGCCTCCGAGGGCGTCCAGGGACCGCTGGGGAGAACCGGGACGGACACTGACTCGTATCCGACTTTGGTGCACCCTGGCCCGCATCCGAGGGCGTCCAGGGACCGCTGGGGAGAACCGGGACGGACACTGACTCGTATCCGACTTTGGTGCACCCTCGCCCGCATCCAAGGGCGTCCAGGGACCGCTGGGGAGAACCGGGACGGACCCGGACTTGTATCCGACTTTGGTGCACCCTGGCCCGCATCCAAGGGCCTCCAGGGACCGCTAGGGAGAACCGGACAAGACCCGGACTTGTATCCGACTTTGGTGCACCCTGGCCCTGATTCCAAGGGCCTCCAGGGACCGCTTGGGAGAACCGGGACGGACCCGGACTCGTATCCGACTTTGGTGCACCCTCGCCCGCCTCCGAGGGCGTCCAGGGACCGCTGGGGAGAACCGGGACGGACACTGACTCGTATCCGACTTTGGTGCACCCTGGCCCGCATCCGAGGGCGTCCAGGGACCGCTGGGGAGAACCGGGACGGACACTGACTCGTACCCGACTTTGGTGCACCCTGGCCCGCATCCGAGGGCGTCCGGGGACCGCTGGGGAGAACCGGGACGGACACTGACTCGTATCCGACTTTGGCGCACCCTCGCCCGCATCCGAGGGCGTCCAGGGACCGCTGGGGAGAACCGGGACGGACACTGACTCGTATCCGACTTTTAATGCACCTTAGCCCGCATCCGATGGCCTCCGGGGACCGCCGGGGGGGACGCCCGTCCCTTAGAGTAGGGCTGGCGGTGGCGGAAACGAGGTCTGGCGTCGAGTGTCACCGCCCCCGTTTTAGCGGGACGTCGCCGGAATGTGGCCGGGCTCCTGGAACTCCGGCCCGGGTAAAGCGGTCAAATCCGACCTCATTCCGGTTCTCTGACCGGGAGCTCCTCGCGGCTTTAGTCCGTGCCGGAGTTCCAGGAGCCCGGCCGCGGGTGCCTCTCACACACCGGTCCCCGCAACGGCCCTTCCGGAGCCCCGAGGCGGCCCGGCCCCGCGCCGGCGCCCGGTCCCCCGGCCCGGTTCTCGCCCCGGGACCTGCCGGGGAGCCGTGCCCGGGCCGGAGTTCCAGGACGCCGGCGTGGGGACCCCGCCATCCACCGGTTCCCGTTCCCGATCTCCCGGAGCCCCGAGTCGGCCCGGCCCCGCGCCGCCGCCCGTTCCCCCGGCCCGGTTCTCCCCCCGGGAGCTGCCGGGGAGCTGTGCCCGGGCTGGGGTTCCAGGAGCCCGGCGTGGGGACCCCGCCATCCACCGGTTCCCGTTCCCGATCTCCCGGAGCCCCGAGTCGGCCCGGCCCCGCGCCGCCGCCCGTTCCCCCGGCCCGGTTCTCCCCCCGGGAGCTGCCGGGGAGCTGTGCCCGGGCTGGGGTTCCAGGAGCCCGGCGTGGGGACCCCGCCATCCACCGGTTCCCGTTCCCGATCTCCCGGAGCACCGAGGCGGCCCGGCCCCGCGCCGCCGCCCGGTCCCCCGGCCCGGTTCTTCCCCCCGGGAGCTGCCGGGGAGCTGTGCCCGGGCCGGAGTTCCAGGAGGCCGGCGTGGGGACCCCGCCATCCACCGGTTCCCGTTCCCGATCTCCCGGAGCCCCGAGGCGGCCCGGCCCCGCGCCGCCGCCCGGTCCCCCCGGCCCGGTTCTCGCCCCGGGACCTGCCGGGGAGCTGTGCCCGGGCCGGAGCTCCAGGAGGCCGGCGTCGGGAGAGAAGTTTTCCCCGGCCGAAGCTAACAGTCAACGGCGGCCGCCGGCGGGGCTCCCATTGGCTGCCGCGCCCCGCGCGCCGGCCAATCCCCGCCGCCGGCGGGTGGTTCGAACCGGCCAATCGCGGCTCACTGCCCCGGAGCGGCCGGGAGTCGCCGCTGGGCCCGTAACACAGCGCCATCTGCTGCGGAGATTGTAAAATACAAGGGGATGCATTCTGGAACGGATAAAAATGCATACACCGCTTGTTCCTTGTTGAAGCCAAACAAAGTTAGGCGGCATCGATGTTGTGTGTTGACCTTGTACTTTGCCTGATGTCTTGCATTTTGTCCTTGTCAAATAAAATAATAATAAAATAAATGTTAAAGAGTCGAGCTGAGGCGAGGCAATACACTCCAGCATAAACATGGGCTGTCGAGCTGCAGCCAGGTCCTAGCCTGGAACGCTGTAGCGTGGCAGCTAAGGCGATGGCAGCGTAGGCGATGGCAGCTTAGGCGATGGCGGCACCTTAGGTGACGCCATCGCCTAAGCTGCCATCGCCTACGCTGCC
>NW_027210380.1:0-77257 GCF_027789765.1 Dendropsophus ebraccatus | reverse complement strand
GCCGCCCGAAACGCCCCTGTTATAATCACTCACTGCTTACAAACACCTACCACAACACCTTGCCCAGGGATGCTTCAGACATACGTTAAACATGTCTTGATCTTCACCATTCACTAACTATATATTACTGGTACTTCCGGTAAGTAGAAAACATTTATTTAAACCCAATCCAACGCGCATCGGTGGAAACACTGTACCCTTCTTCCTCAGTTATTGGTTTGAAGTGTCTGAAACATTCTCTGTGCAATAAGGTGTGTGCTACTGCTGAGCTGGACACAGTGGCGTAGCTACCATGGGGGCAGGGTACACCACTGCTATGGGGCCTGGGCCATAAGGGGGCCTGGGCCCCTGCTGGAAAAGGTAAGCCTGCTTCCATGGTGCTGCCACACACTGCCCTGCCCGCATATCCGCTCCCCCAGAGGGCGCCCTGGTGCCTTCTAAGCAGCTGGAGCTCGGTGCCCTGACATTGCTGCCTCCATGCACCTCCCGTGCAGTCTGCTATCCTGCCCTTCCTCTCCTACCTCCTAGCCGGTACTCTGCACTCTGCTGTCTTGCATAGCAGAGCTGATCACACAGTGCATGTGCACAGGGAGAAGTGAGCACTTTGGCTCATGCGGCACTTCCTCCATCCTGCAGGGGGGCGGCAGATTCAGACAGTGCAGTCCTCTCTGAAAGTAACAAAGCAGGTATTAGTCTTTACAGGAGCTACTTTACCAGTAAGTTCCTGGCAATCAACAGGGGTGAGGAGGAAGATGAGAAGAGGTAAGATGAAAAAAGGTCAGTCTCCTCTGTGTAACAGATCAAGACAGCCTTCAGCCGGTAATTCTGTTACCTCTTCTCAGGGTGTCAGTCTGCAGCAAGCGGTCGGGGGAGGGAGGGAAAAGCTTGGTCTTCATTGCATTCTATCCTGTATAGACATCTAATAGCAGGTCAGGACGATAACAGTCTCTATAGTCCTGTGGCTTTATCCTGTATTATCACTAAAGGACCCCAGATTCCCCCTCACTCCTCTCCTTAGATCAGGCATGTCCAAACTTTTTTCGAAAGAGTGCCAAATTTTATGAAGTGAACATGTGCGGGGGCCGACCATTTTGCTTGACATTCTTTGGACCATTAAAATGAATGCAAATAGACTTTTTTTACAAAGTTTATTGAAAACGGCACACTTTTTATACTTAAAAAATCCCGGGGCACACCACCAACCAAAATGGCACAAAATGACACTAAAACAGTACATATTATACATATAGTTAATAATATAGATTCTAAATGTATTTATACTCACTCAGTGGAAACCTGGGCCTGTTTCGATAAACACAAAAGGGATATCCCTGTTTCTCTCCCCCATCCCCATGTTTCTCTCCCCCTGCTTCTCTCCCGTTTCTCCCCCATCCCCATGTTTCTCTCCCCCCTGCTTCTCTCCCGTTTCTCCCCATCCCCATGTTTCTCTCCCCCCTGCTTCTCCCCCATCCCCATGTTTCTCTCCCCCCTGCTTCTCCCCCATCCCCACGTTTCTCTCCCCCCTGCTTCTCCCCCATCCTCATGTTTCTCTCCCCCCTGCTTCTCCCTCATCCCCATGTTTCTCTCCCCCCTGCTTCTCCCCCATCCTCATGTTTCTCTCCCCCCTTCTTCTCCCTCATCCCCATGTTTCTCCCCCTTGCTTCTCCCCCATCCCCATGTTTCTCTCCCCCCTGCTTCTCTCCCCCATGTTTCTCCCCCATCCCCTGTTTCTCTCCCCCTGCTTCTCCCCCATCCCATGTTTCTCTCCCCCCCTGCTTCTCCCCCATCCCCATGTTTCTCTCCCCCCCTGCTTCTCCCCCATCCCCATGTTTCTCTCCCCCCTGCTTCTCCCCCATCCCCATGTTTCTCTCCCCCTGCTTCTCCCCATCCCCATGTTTCTCTCCCCCCTGCTTCTCCCCCATCCCCATGTTGCTCTCCCCCCTGCTTCTCCCCCATCCCCATGTTGCTCTCCCCCCCTGCCTCTCCCCCATCCCCATGTTGCTCTCCCCCCTGCTTCTCCCCCATCCCCATGTTGCTCTCCCCCCTGCTTCTCCCCCATCCCCATGTTGCTCTCCCCCCTGCTTCTCTCCTGTTTCTCCCCCATCCCTGCTCACCTTCCTTGAGATGCTCGCCGCGGGCGCCGTCCTCCTCACCTACTGGCCTGGACGTGCTCCTCCAATCAGGTGAGACCGGGAGCGTGGTGCGTGGCGCACCACGCTCCTGGTATTTCCTGATTGGAGGAGCACGTCCGGGCCATTAGGTGAGGGGGACGGCGCCCGCGGCACACTGGTTGGAAAACACTGCTCTAGTGCACGGGAAAGGAAAGCCGAAATCTCGTACATCGCGAGATTTCGGCTTTCCTTTTCTGTGCACTAGAGTGGCGTGTTGCTGCCGGATACCTGGGGGGCCGTAAAAGTTCGGAATGCGGGCCGCAAATGGCCCGCGGGCCGGACTTTGGACATGCCTGCCTTAGATGAAATACTGTATATGAGGGAACCCCTGTTTTTACAGACTTTCAGCATCAGATCAAGCATGATAAAGTGAAACAGTGATGTTGTATTGTAGTTCTGCAGTAATTCTGGTCCTGTCTGCCTATACCATAGATGCCAGCCCATACAGGACACAAGAGCTGTGTATGTTACCTGCAGATTTGCACAAGTAACCTCCTCAGCAGTGCACTACAAATCAGGGCCGGGACAAGGAGTTTTGGTGCCCTAGGCAGAGAAGGCAAATGGCGCCCCCCCCCCCCCCCCCCACATTAGAATTGGTGCTCCCCGCACAGTATAATGCCCTGAATGTACCCCACACTGTATTAAGAGCCCCAATACATACAGTAGTTACCTTATAACACTATTTCCACCATACAGTGATTACATATTACATGAAAACTGCTCTGAACAGAACAGAAAGATATCCGCAATGATACCATTCCATAATACCGCCACACCATGACCCCTATCACTACAACCCTATAACTGAGCAGTTACATCCAGTGACTCACATGGGCCGTCTTCTCCGATCTGTCACATTTTCTTTTTCCCTCCATCCAGCCTGGGCCACCTAGAAGTCGTCTTCTGGCTGTGAATCTTCTCTCCAGAATCTGTCAGAGAAACATTTTAGGCTCCAACACATACAGTAGTTAGCCCCCCTCTGTACCCCTATATAGTAGTTACACTCCTCTGTGCCCCCATAGTTTTTAAGGTGTCCCTGTGCCCCAGTATTGTAGTAAAGCCCCTCTGTGCAGCCCCAATATAGTATAGACTGCTGTGTGCTGCCCCCAGAAATATATAGACCCCCTGAGTACTCCCCATAAATATATAGATCTCCTGTGTGCTCCCCCAGAAGTATATAGACCCCCTGTGTGCTCCCCAGAAGTATATAGAACCCCTGTGTGCTCTCCCAGAAGTATATAGACCCCGTGTGCTCCCCCAGTTATATATATAAATCCCCTGTGTGCTGCCCCCAGTTATACATAGACCCCTGTGTGCTCCTCCAGTTATATATAGACCCCTGTGTGCTCCTCCAGTTATATATAGACCCCTGTGTGCTCCCTAACCCTTCCCATATAACAGTAATTCTCCAAAACAGACAAAAAAAACCCACTTATACTCACCTGGGCCATGCGTCTTCTCTTCACTGCACTCTTGTGGCAGAGTTACCTGCGGTCACAAGAGGCCGCTCTCCCCATCGCATAACAGTGCACTAACACACCCCTGACCCTGCAGAGCATCACATAACAGTGCACCCACACACCCCTGACCCTGCAGAACATCTCATATCTATGCACCCCACACACCCCTGACCTGCAGAACATCTCAAATCTATGCACCCACACACCCCTGACCTGCAGAACATCTCACATCTATGCACCCACACACCCTGACCTGCAGAACATCTCATATCTATGCACCCACACACCCCTGACCTGCAGAACATCTCACATCTATGCACCCACACACCCCTGACCTGCAGAACATCTCATATCTATGCACCCACACACCCCTGACCTGCAGAACATCTCAGATCTATGCACCCACACACCCCTGACCTGCAGAACATCTCACATCTATGCACCCACACACCCCTGACCTGCAGAACATCTCATATCTATGCACCCACACACCCCTTACCTGCAGAACATCTCATATCTATGCACCCACACACCCCTGACCTGCAGAACATCTCATATCTATGCACCCACACCCCTGACCTGCAGAACATCTCATATCTATGCACCCACACCCCTGACCCGCAGAACATCTCACATATATGCACCCACACACCCCTGACCTGCAGAACATCTCATATTTATGCACCCACACACCCCTGACCTGCAGAACATCTCACATCTATGCACCCACACACCCCTGACCTGCAGAACATCTCATATCTATGCACCCACACACCCCTGACCTGCAGAACATCTCACATCTATGCACCCACACACCCCTGACCTGCAGAACATCTCATATCTATGCACCCACACACCCCTGACCTGCAGAACATCTCATATCTATGCACCCACACACCCCTGACCTGCAGAACATCTTATATCTATGCACCCACACACCCCTGACCTGCAGAACATCTCACATCTATGCACCCACACACCCCTGACCTGCAGAACATCTCACATCTATGCACCCACACACCCCTGACCTGCAGAACATCTCATATCTATGCACCCACACACCCCTGACCTGCAGAACATCTCATATCTATGCACCCACACCCCTGACCTGCAGAACATCTCATATCTATGCACACCCCCCCTGCAGAACATCTCATATCTATGCACACACACACACACACACACCTGCAGAACATCTCATATCTATGCACACACACACCCCTGCAGAACATCTCATATCTATGCACACACACACCCCTGCAGAACATCTCATATTTATGCACCCACACACACCTGCAGAACATCTCATATCTATGCACAAAAGTATATACACAAAAGTATATACATCACAGTTCACAGTGTTTGGTGGTGGCATATGTCTTGTGCTTCGCATGGGGGGCCCCGACTAGTTTTTTGCTATGGGGCCCTATGAATGCTAGCTACGCCCCTGGCTGGACAAGTTGGAGTTCGAGCAGCCATGGTGTTCCCAATGTCATAAGGAGATATAAGAAAAGAATGTTCCTGGCCCGGGGGGAGTCTGGTTACCACTCCCCTCAGAACAGTGAGTAAACTCATATATCTGAGAAGCTAAGGTCATTGATTGTTATTTATGATACCAGTATCCGCTCTCCATTTTCTTCTTTTGTGTGCAAATATCTCCAATACCGGGAGACCTTGAGCCTGTTCGGGAAGATTGCAGCGGATCTGCATGTGGAAACTGTTTTGGCCATTTACATCTAGTGAGTGGTGAACATTTTCATCACTCACCAAGTGTAAGTTTTGATTGCTGACTTCTGAGATTCCTACTGGGAGAACAGTTCCGCTCCCGATTGTTATTATTATTTTTTCTGTGCATTTCAGATAATATTTATGGTAGTGGGGATGGAAAGAAAGAAAGGTGTAGTTGCAAGATGTACCGTTGGATGACGTGGTTTGGGTTTAAAAAAAAAAAAAAGATACAATAGTTCCAGCTAATCCAGTACAATTGACGGATGTATTTACCATTCAGAGCAGAGACATTGGAGACTTCTAAAATTGGAAATAAGGTTTATAAAAGTTAAGTGGCTTTTAAATTGGCCCAATAAACATATGCAGAAATGCTCGTCCTGCTGCGATCGACAGAATAAGAAGTAACATAAGTGTTACAAAAGAACATAACATAAGTGTTACAAAAAAAATGATCCCTTACACAGCACTACAGACTGAAAGATAAAAAGGTTATAAGAGTCAGAATAATTTTATGCATGTTCCTTTTCTTATTTTTATTTTTTTTGTAGTAGTAGTTAAAGGAAACCTGTCACCCCCCTTGCCGGGGTGACAGGCTCCCGACCCCCCCGTTAGATCCCCCTATACTTACCTCATCGCGCCGGGTCCCGCTTCCTGATGCGGTCGGGTCACGGAGATTTCAGCTGCCGAAGCCCGGCGCACGCGCTCACAGGAGGGTCCGGTGCCCATAGAGAATGACGGAGCATCAGACTCCCCATTCATTCTCTATGAGCATCTGACTCTCCTGTAAGCGTGCGTGTCGGGCTTCGGGCGCTGAACTCTCAGTCACCCAACCGGCTCAGGAAGCGGGACCCGGCGTGATGAGGTATGTATAGGGGGATCTAACGGAGGGTCGGGAGCCTGTCACCCTGGCACAGGGGGTGACAGGTCCTCTTTAAATAAGATTAAACATATATACATTGGCTATGTTAGTAATCATATTGGGGGATATTTATTAAGTCCAGCGTTTTCTGCGGCAGACTAAAAGAGAACCTATCATCTAAATTTAACTGTCCCTGTTATAAAAGGTTATCTTTCCCTAAGTCTATATCTAAAGATACAGACTGCTTTTGCAGTCTGTAATCTTATACTTTACCTAATCCTTCGTAGCAGTGCAGTAAGGCCGGGCGCCGCCATCCTAATGACGTCACTTGCGTTCCAGCGGTGCGTTTCAGCGGTGAAACGAACCGCTGGAACGCAAGTGACATTATCAAGATGGCGCCCAGCCACACTGCACCGCTACAGAGTAGTAGGTAAAGTATAAGATACAGACTGCAAAAGCAGTCTGTATCTTCATGAAGACTATTTATGAAGATACAGACTGCCTTTGCAGTCTGTATCTTATACTTTACCTACTTCTTCATAGCAACGCAGTAAAGGCCGGGCGCGATCTTGATTCTGTCCCTTGCGTTCAGACGGTGGAACGCACCACTGGAACGCAAGTGACGTCATCACCGCTATGAAGGATTAGGTAAAGTATAAGATACAGACTGCAAAGGCCGGGCGCCATCTTGATGACGTCACTTGCGTTCCAGCGGTGCGTTCCACCGTCGGATCGCAAGGGACGGAATCAAGATGGCGCCTGGTCTAGCTGGGCCGCTACAAAGAAGTAGTTAAAGTATAAGATACAGACTGCAAGGCAGTCTGTATCTTCATTACAAACTATTAGGGTAAGTTAGGACATACATACACAGCGATCACGCTGTGTATTGACAGAGCGGCAGGCAAAGGCTCATGGGAGCCCTTCCCGCCACTCTGCATTCCGGGAGCTTCCTGTCTTGCGCTGGCTCTTTTGAAAAGAGAGACAGTGAATTAATTAGTGAATAAATAAAAAACGCAGCGAAAAAAAAAGAAAAGTATTTGCAAATGTTAATAAAATAAATAGTTACATTTAATTAGGGATTAAAAAAATTTTTAAATTGGTCCATGATTGGTTCTCTGTAAAAATGTCCCCGCAGCTCCGACAGTACAGAGATTTATGTAGAGGCACCCTGCTCTACATAAATCCTGTGCGCACCAGTGTGTGCGCCGAGGAAACCTACGGCAGCTCAGAGGTGGTGTAGGTTTCCTGATCATTTTTTTGCGGAAAAAAAAGATGTAGTAAGCGGACTCTGAGGCCGCGCCCCCTGTTCCGCCTCCTCCACACAACCCCTCCGCCCCCCTGGTGTACCAGGCGTAAAAAAAACCAGATGCGAATATTTATTAGCAAAACGTCATAAATTTATCATTTTTTGCTAAATAAATGTCCCCCATTGACTTGAGGAGAATAGATAACATATCTCACCACATGGCAAACGGCCATAATTCTGTAACACCATGTTCACATCTAATGGTTCTTTTTTTTTTCCTCAGATGATTCTCTTTATGAGTCTCCGGAGCCTATCTTCACCAGCAATAATTCGGGCCTTAGTCTCAGGGTCCCCCACTCCAGCCTTGGTTTTCTTCTGTTTTGGACTATCATTGTGTTGTAGCTATTTGATGGCAATTGACATGACATCAGCACAGAGAAGAGGGAAGAAAAAGGAGCAGACCGACACCTGGAAATCTGGAACATTTGTATGAGACACAAGCAGGAAAGAAGTGAATTTCCCCTCGTGTGAAAAATCTTGATTTCTGCAGACATTGAAATGGGGGCAAAGCTTTGCTGATTAATTTGGGGCCCACAAGTGCAGGTTTGCTGGAGTTTGGAGCTTTCCAGTAACTTGCTTTTTACATTTTCAGACCAAATGTATAGTCTTTTTATTTTGTATTCTCAGTATGTTTCCTGCATTTGCACCAGTAGAACAACATAATTGTGGAGATTCTTTTCCAATATGTATGTAATGGGTTTCGGCCTACTCTGGCTATTCTGTCATCTGACACTTTCCATTCACCTGTCATGTTCCATCCCAATTTCTCTACACAGAGTTTTGATTCATATTGTTGAATATTTTGTGGATGTGTAAGGTGCAAATATGGAGGGACCAAGATTGGTTATCATGTCTCTGTCTCAAAGACAACATAAGGCAGCCAAAAGACCAATTGTTTGTCTTCTGTATTAGCTTTCTAGTGCTTCTTTTAACACAGAAAATCACACCGAAGACCCTTATAATGTCAATTTCCCTTGTAACAATTCAGTTCTCCATCATTCTGTTCTTTGTGGTAACATCACTGAACAGCTGGCGCTAAATAATTAACCTTCCTCTGAGAATCAGTTTATTAAGCTCTTAATCGATGAAATGTGCAATGTGAAGAGTATTGATCCAGACATCAGAGTATCACCGCCTCACTGTAGAGTATTTGTTCACAAGCACCTGTATACATTTGCAAGGATATTGACATCAGTATTGTAGCTGAAGGTTCACAAAGCATTCTGTAATTCTGGAACATAAGTACTTGTTACACACAGATTGCAGTACATTTTGGGAACACAGTAATTGCCTATTCTAGCAGGAGGGTGTCTTGTATATTATGTTTAATTCATTGCCATGAGATGTGAGTGAATGAACAATAGTCGTAACTGCAATGTATACAGCCATTACACATGGATATATATATATATATATATATATATATGTAATGGATATGTAATGTGTACAGCAATTACACTTGGATATATATATATATATATATATATATATATATATATATATATATATATATATGAGCCCTAATAGTAAACCTTTATGGTGCTGTAAAAATAAATGAATAAAAATATGGCTGCCTTTCAGCATAGTTAAAAGGGACATTGAGGAAATCAAAGTGTGGACATGGTGAGAACCTTTATGGCTGTAATGTTAATGTATCCACTAAGCCTCCGCTTTTAAGTGGTGGCATGTTAACAAAAAATTCTAACTTGCACTTAAGCTCTATGTGCTGGTCTGTCTTCTCCTGTCTTCTCTACTCTGTCAACTTTTTAATACAGCAAAAAATAAAACGTGGTGTTGTTTCTCAAGCTCCTAAGCTCCAGTGGCAAATAAAAACCTATACTTTGTCTGTTTTATTCTCCATATGTGATTCTCCCATCTCATCTCTCAGTATCTGTCTGCCTGCTATAGGTGCAAGTCTCAAACACTTCATCCATGTGTGTAAATAGAGCCAGCAGGTATACTGTGATTTTCTATGTATTGCTGACAATGAATTTTATGGAAGTTGTATGATTTATAGACTAGGAAGCAAAAACTTGCAATAAAATACATTTTATCCACTCTTGTTTTTCTCTGCTGCTGCCTTGGGTCATATATTTTTTGTAAAGATCTATAAAATGAAATGGAATATTTAATTTTTTTCTTTACTTTCAGGGCTTTCTCTTTCCCACCTAGTGGGCAATTATATACTGCCATTTATGATCTTTAAAGCTTTGTGTTTGGGAAGTGTGAAATCATTTGAACAGCATCAGATGGTTGTGCTTTGTACATACTTTAAGGGGAGGAAACCTCACTATTATTTTATGCTAATTTTGCACATTAGAACTCAGTATGATTACCTCAGTTTACACAGTGCAGTGAGTAATTTTCCCAACCTGTTTTGAGTATCCCTAAAGTGCGACTGAGGTTGAGTTCATATCATGTTTGTGCATCTTGTTTTGTGCATCATTTTTTTTAAATCCCTTATAAGGAACCATGTCATGGCAGCCTGTCACTTAAGGACCCATGATGTACTGTACGCCAGAGGATCAGACGATTCCTCACCATTAATGACGGGCCGTGACATGATGGGTCATTTTGCGGCATAAAAAAAAAAACGACATAGCCCCTACCCCAATAAAAGTTTCAATTATCCCCCTTCCCATTTTATATATAAAATAAAGATAAATAAATAAACATAATATATATATATATGTATAAAAGTGTGTGCAATTGCTCAATCTAATAAAATATAACAATAGTGTTTCCATACCGTGAACAGTGTAAACAAAAAAAGAAAAAGGATATGTCACATTATACTGTATATCAGAAAAAAATTATAAAACATCCCATCTACACAAATATGGTACCAATGAAAACTAGAGATCATGAAGCAAAAAATAAAAACCCCAAACAGCCTTGTATGTTAAAAAAAAAAAAAGCGTTTCGGCAAAAATTTTACTTTCCGTGGTCCATAAGTCAAAATCCACTGTGTTTTTAAGGAGTTAAAGATTTGTTTGTATCTTCCTATCCCTATTTTTTAAACTGACTCTTTTTTCTATATTTGGCCTTTTCAGGCTAGGTTCACACTAGAAAACTAGTACTAGAGAAGAATAGTAGATGCTTGGAACAAACTCCCAGCAGATATGATTGGTCAGTCTAGAGTAACATGATCTGAATAACATGGACACTCTCCATTATAAGCATGAACCCAGTAGTCCTGGATATTCATAAGAAGAAAACAATGCCCACTAGTTGCTGATTGGCAGTTATCTATCCATTCTGTTCATAGGCAGTCAACTGTCAATCAGCAGCTGGGGGGCTGGGAGAGAGGGGTGTGGCAAGAATCCTATTCTCCTGCATATTAGGAGAATGGCTGAACAGAATGATGTAAGTAATAGGCTATGTTCACACAACATCAAAATTAATAAAAAGGCAGCCGATTTTCATATTTAAAAAAACGTCCGTTTTTGCCGCGATTTAACTCACTGCAATGGCAATGCATTGAAGTCAATGGGAAGACGGACGTCCAATGCACACAGTGTATTGAATAACAGACATTTTTGCCGTGGACGTCGTTATTTTCGGACGTCTTTTGCAAACAGCGGACTTAGTAGTTCACACACAGTTTTCCTTTTTCCACCGTTCTTTCTCCGTCTTTACTATTAAATTCAATGGACTTTTCAAATAAGACACACCCAAGGTTCAATTAGTAATCCCAAACTAAAATAATGTGAAAACACCAGTCATTCCACTAAGCGGAGGCCAGGCTGCTAAATAACATCCGTTATTTTAGCCTCAAAACAATGTCCGTCATTTTAAACGGAGCTGAAAAAACTTTATGTGAACATAGCTATACACCGATCTGTTCAGCATTTATGTCACTAGTTTATTCTACCCTAATAAAAGCAGCATACACCTAGTGATAGATTCTCTTTAACCCCTTAGCATCCCATGACGTATCTGATCCCAGCTCAGCAATAGATTGCACTGGCCTGCAGCAGGCCAGAGCAATCTATCACCGATATAACTGATCTTTGCGGTGTATAAACACAGCATTGTTCTCTATGAGAGATCAGTGCTGTGTATATAGAAGTCCCCTAGGGGGACTTCTAGTTAATGTAAAAAAAAGTGAAAAAGTGTTTTTATTAATAAAAAAAATCCCCTCCCCTAATAAAAGTCCAATTCATTCCCCTTTTCCAATTTTATAAATATAAATAAGTAAATAAATAAACAAATAAACATATTTGGTATCGCCGCGTGCGTAATTGCCCGAACTATTAAATTATCACATTCCTGATCTTGCACAGTAATTGGCATAAGCCATAAAAATTCCGAAGTGCTAAATTGTGAATTTTTGGTCGCATCAAATACAGAAAAAATGTAATATAAAGTGATCAAAAAGTCGCATATACGCAATCAAGGTACCGTTAGAAAGTACAGATCATTGTGCAAAAAATGACACCTCACACAGCCCCACAGACCAAAAAATAGCAGCCGGAAGTAAACGAGTGCCTATCTCATGGATCTCTGCAGCATATCTATGCTGCAGAGATCTCTATGAGAGATCAAAGCACTTATACTAGAAGTCTCCCAGGGGGGCTTCTAGTATAAGTGTAAAAGTAAAAAAAAAAGTGTTGTTGTTAATAAAAATCCCCCTCCCCTAATAAAAGTCTGAATCACCCCCCTTTTCCCAGGTTATAAATAAAAGTAAATAAATAAATAAACAAACATGTTTGCTATCGCCGCGTGCGTAATCGCTCGAACTATTAATTAATCACATTACTGATCTCGCACGGTAAACGGCGTCAGCGCAAAACAATCCCAAAGTGCAAAATTGCGCATTTTTGGTCGCATCAAATCCAGAAAAAATGTAATAAAAAGCTATCAAAAAGTCTTATATGTGCAATCAAGGTACCGATAGAAAGAACACATCATGGCGCAAAAAATGACACCTCATACAGCCCCATAGACCAAAGGATAAAAGCGTTATAAGCCTGGGAATGGAGCGATTTTAAGGAACGTATATTTGTTAACAATGGTTTGAATTTTTTACAGGCCATCAGATACAATATAAGTTATACATGTTATATATCATTTTAATCGTAACGACTTGAGGAACATGCATAACAAGTCAGTTTTACCCCAGGGTGAATGGCGTAAAAACACATACCCCCCAAATAAAAGAAAAGCTTTTTTTTTTTTTTTTTTTCAATTTCCCCACACTTTGAATTTTTTTCTGGTTTCGCAGTGTACTTTATGCAAAAATTCAGCCTGGCATTGCAAAGTACAATTAGTGAGGCAAAAAATAAGGGCTAATGTAGGTCTCTAGGTGGAAAAATGCAAGTGCTATGGCCTTTTAAGCACAAGGAGGAAAAAACGAAAACGCAAAAAAAGAAAATTAGCCTGGTCCCGAAGGGGTTAAATGTGCTTTAATTTAAAGGAACAAAATGGTAACATGCATTCTCCATACTATGCTTAGTACAGGGACTAAGGGGCCAGTGCATAATGTAAGGACTCATGCATCATCATTTGTGGCCCTGCTCTAGATATAACAGTGTGTCAGTCTTGACAAGAATGTTCCTTTAAGTGGTAAAAAGTTCAAAAATGTTATCGATAAACTACCTTATAATAGGTTTGTATGAAATAAAGGTAAGGGAAGGTCATATCAATGTATAGTAAACTATCAGACTTATGGTGGTTAGATTTATTTTAAATACCTGTAAATGACTGGTAACTCCTTTACTCTGTGAAATCTTTGGAAATTCATAAAAGACCGAATGAATTCTATACACATAAAAATGACCTAGGTGTTTTTCTCAAAAGAAAGGGTTTAAGCTAATGGTATTTGTCTTTACTGCCAAAACCAGCACTTTATAGCATAAATTCCTAGCAATCAAAGTAAGCTAGGAGAAAATGGTAGCTTTGCATTAAACAAGCTCAGGGCCAATGTCAAGCACTTGGCAGCAACAGAGATCCACAGGAGAACATTTAGATGTTTTCCTCTGCAATTTATCTGTTGATATTCTGAAGGTAAAAATACACACCCAAGAAAGCAGATCTCCACAGACCATATTATATGATTGCTGGTTACAAAAATATATAAATAACTATATAAAAATTCACTGTCTGCATGAAAGAAGCAACGATATTGTAACTATGTATTCATTTAGAAACATGTACATAGATGTGAAGGTCATATCGTATTTGTAGTAATTTCAAAGCCTTTTCCAGAAACATCATGCTCTGCACCTGATGGCCAGCAACATTTGGCTAACCTTTGAGTACTACTACTCCTATTATAGCACAATGAAACATTTTATCAGTCAGCATAAAGACCCAGTGTGATTGGTAACTTGACATGTCTGATTGCAAATAAGAAGTTATTATACATGACAGTAACACTTTAAAGTGAATATATCAGCACTGGTGCTGATATAAGTTTTATTATACTCACTGACCAACACAACTGTACTGATTCCAGAGGTGCCATTGTGGCTTTCATCTCAGAGAAGTTTGAAGAAGGTAGAGTTTGGAAGGATTTGAGAGGAAGAGTAGTCAGAGTAATTTAAAGGTAGACAAAGGGGAGGCAATAAAGAAAGTAGAAAAAAAATAAATCTGACCAAAATATATAACGCTGAACAATATTAGTAGTTTTCACAGTATTATATAAGAAAGGAATGATTTCATAATTTGAATGCATGGTTACTTGGGGTGAACAGTACAAAGTCCTGTGAAATCTTTAGGTTGCTTTAAAACCCAGATTAAAGAGAACCAATCAGCAAACTTGTATAGAGTATAGATCTATTGTGCAGCTCCACCAGCTTACCATCCGCATCTGCAGCAGTAGCTTTCCAAAGGGAAAAATATGTTTTATTATGCAGCACGAGGCCGTGAGAGGGGCAGCAACTAATCTCTGGGTGGGTAGACGTCTGTGACTAGTCGCGGCTCTAAGCCTGTCAGCTCAGGGCAGGGATGATTGAGAGATCCATTAGTGACCTCTCTGCCTGTCAATCATCCCCGCATTGCATGCTGACAGACAGAAAGCCATGACTAGTCACAGGTTTCTCCCCTCCCAGATGACTAGTTGCCACCCCTCTCCAGACTTGACGCGGTGTAATAAAACCTTTTTTTTAAAGCTGCAGATGCGGCTGATATGCTTGGGCAGCTGCACAGTAGATCTATAGTGTACAGATGGGAACCATATTAGTACAATTGTGATGATTTGTTTCCTTTAACCCCTTAACGACATAGGGCATACATTTACGCTCCCGCTGGCTGGGCCTTGGTGCAAACAGGCGTAAATGTACACCCCGCTGGGATACCGGGCTCAGGAGCGGGCTCAGGAGCTGAGCTCGCTCCATAACAGGTGAGGACCACCTGCGACCGTGGCATTTAAGTGTGAGTGACAGGAGCATCTCCTGTCACTTACTGATCAGAACCCCCGCAGCGTGTCTGCGGGGGTCTCGATCATATGGCCTGACTGACGGAGGTATACTCCTTACCTCTGTGCAGTCTGATCTTCTGATAGAGTGTGCCACAGGCCACAGGCAGGAAGATCGCAGATTATACTGATCCCTGCTATGCTATGGCATAGCAGTCATCAGTGTGAGAAATCTAATGTATTAATGTAAAAGTCCCCTAAGGGTACTATAAAAGTGTAAAAAGAAAAAAATCAATAAAAGTTTAAAAAAATGTCCTGAAGCCCCTCCCCCAATAAAAGTGAAAATCACCCCCCTTACCAATTTATATATAAAAAACATAAAAATAATAAAGTTAATTAACATATTATATACCATAGCGTGCATAAATGTCCGCTCTATTAAAATAAAACAATATTATTCCTGCAAGGTGAACGGTGTGAAAAGAAAGCGGTAAAAAATTGAGAGATTGCTTTTTTTAAATTACGTTTTATAGATAAAAAAAAATAATAAAAAGCGATCGATCTAGCAACAGATCTAGAAAAATAAAATTATTAATAAAAACTAGAGATCATAGAGCAAAAAATTACACCCCATAGGACCCGTGGGTAAAAAAATAGAAGCGCTATAAGAGTCACTATAGGGCCATTTTAAATATACCCATTTGCAAAAAAAAAGTTTAGCTGCTAATAAAAATAGTAAAACATTAGAAAACCTAGTAAACATGTATATCGCTGTGTTCAGATAGACCTATAGAATAAAGAAAAATTTCAGTTTTACCTTAAAGTGCATTATGTAAACATGACCTCCCCCCCCCCCCAAAAAAAAAAAAAAAAAAAAATTGTGGAATTGCATCTTTTTACCCAAATTCACCCCATAAATGGTATTTTGGGGGTTCTGTCATTCATTTTATGGCAGATTGAAAGATGCCGTTACAAAGTACACCTGTTTCTGAAAAAACAAGCCCCCACATGGCCCTGTAGGTGGAAAAATAAAAGAGTTATGGGTCTTAGAAGGCGAGGAGGAAAAAACTAAAATGCAAAAACGACGATTGGCCTGGTCCTTAAGGCCATTTCAGGCCCAGTCCTTCAGGGGTTAAAGCTAGGCAAAATCATTATTTTCCAGCTGTTAAACAAGATAGGTATTTCAAGAAGGGTTTCCTTCAAGAAGAAAGTTATTTGGAAACAAGGGGGGAGATTTATCAAAGGGTGTAAAATTTAGACTGGTGCAAACTGCCCACAGCAACCAATCACAGCTCCTCTTTCCTTTCACCAGAGCTGGAAGCTGAGCTGTGATTGGCTGCTGTGGCCAGTTTGCACCAGTCTAAATTTTACACCCTTTGATAAATCCTCCCCAAGATGTTTGAGAGGCAGAAGTATATTTAGAGTGGACAGAAGAGTCAGGAGAACAGAAAAGAGAAAAAAGCTCTAAACTCTAAACCAGTGTTTCCCAACCTTTCCCACCTTAGGTACCCCTACCAAATAATTTTTCTCCACCTATAGGGTGCGTTCACACTACAGAATATACACAGAATTTTGAGCAGATTCCGCATCCAAATGCAAACAGAATTTGCTCAAAATTCAGCCAGTAAAAACGTAACATTTCATTTTTCTTTTTTGTTGAATGGGCTTTTCGTTTATCCGTTCACACTGCAGAATTTCCGCTAGGAAAATTCCGACGCGGATCTGCGTTCCGCCCAAAGAATTGACGTGTCAATTCTTTGGTTGGATTCCGCTAGAGAAATCCTATAGAAGTCAATGGGGCTTGAATTCTGCTTGAAATTCTGCTTGCATTCTGCTTAAATTCTGCTCATATTCTGCCAGAGATAAATAGGCAAGGAATTTCAAGCAGAAAACTTTCCTATTTAATTCCCCAAGTTTGGTTGCTTGGGGTAGGTAGGTATGCCCCCCTCTATTAATTAGATAGGTTGCTCAAGAAGGTAGTTGTTCTTATTAGGTAGGTGCACCTCTGAATGTAGGTGCAACCAGCATATACTTTCCCCAAATAAGCTGGCTCCCCCCCAAGTTTCCCCCAGTATGCTAACTTCCCCTGTAGGTAGTTACTGCTGTATGTAGCTTCCTCCAGTAGATGATTTGACCCCTGTATCCTGTATGTAGCATACCATGTAGGTATTTTCCCCCTGTAGATAGAACCAGGGCTGTGGAGTCGGTAAGCCGCAGCTCCGACTCCGACTCCTGAATATTATCAGGACCGACTCCAGCTCTTTCATAAATGGCCGGTCATATACCAGGGCAGTTATTTATCACACTGGCTTAGCAGCTTCTCCCTAATGTCCTACATGATCCTGGGGTGATTTCTGGGGAAATAAGAAAAGATATAAAGCAGCTTCTCCTGTGTGTGCAGTGGATGCAGCCAGTCTCCAGCCTCCATTTCCTGAACAACTCACAACTAGGCTAGAAGGAGCAGGTGGTCTTTTAGTTTCTAACTTAATATTTACCATACACAAAAAAACACTGCTAACAATGCCAGATAGCTGTAATATAGAGATATAGCCATAGTGATATAGAGGGGGTCACACAGTAATATAGAGGGGTCACACATAGTGATATAGAGGGGTCACACATAGTGATATAGAGAAGTGACACATAGTGATATAGAGGGATCAGTCATAGTGATATAGAGGGGTCACTGTGGGTGTGGGGGCATGCCATAGCACACACACACACACACAACCTGCTGCAGCCATAGCACACACTCACAGCTTGCTGCAGCCATAGCACACATAAACACAGCCTGCTGCAGCCATAGCATATACACACACACAGAGCCTGCTACAGCCATAGCATACACACACAGCCTGCTGCAGCCATAGTACATACACACATACACAGCCTGCTGCAGCCATAGCATACTGTACACACACACACACACAGCCTGTTGCAGCCATAGCATACACACAGCCTGCTGCAGTCTTAGCACACACTCACACAGTCTGCTGCAGCCATAGCATACACACACAGCCTGCTGCAGCCATAGCATACACACACAGCCTGGTGCAGCCATAGCACACACTCACACAGCCTGCTGCAGCCATAGCACACATACACATAGCCTGCTGCAGCCACAGCATACACACACAGCCTGCTGCAGTCATAGTACATACACACACACACACCCTGCTGCAGCCATAGCATACACACACAGCCTGTTGCAGCCATAGCATACACACGCAGCCTGTTGCAGCCATAGAACACTGAAAAAAAAATCATAAAAGAAAACAGCACATGTCTCCCCCCACACAATGGACTCTTCCAGCTCAGAAACAAACTGCCAAATAGTGACTGACAACTTTTCCCCGACCACCCTTATCTAACAGGGCCAGTGTCCTATTAGAATGTTGCTCATGATCAAAACTTATAAAATTCATATCAAAACTCAATTCTAAATTGTTCTAAGATTTTTTTTAAAGCTGGAGTCGGAGTCGGTAAATTTTTTCCGACTCCAGCCAAAACTAGCTCCGACTCCAACTCCTTGACTCCGACTCCACAGCCCTGGATAGAACCCCTCTGAATATAGTTTGCCACCATGCCCTTTGGAATGCTGCAGCACACCTCATAGGTTCTTGCAGCTATAGAATACTTAATATTGTAATAAACAAGTGGAAACACAGAACAATCATGCTGAAAATTTAATAGAAAATTTCCACATTTCATAACACCACTGAAGCACCATATACTGCCATGTAATGCAGATAATATCCCAGAGCAGCACAAAACCAGCACCAAAGTGCAGAAATGCGTACATGCTTCTTCATATGTAGTAAACCAACACTGGAGTGCAGAATTGCTAAACTTCTCTAACAGTAACAAAGCAACCCCACACTGGAGCAATAAATAACCAGGGCCAATAATAACACTAAAAGGGACAAATAATACTGTCATTACAACCTAACCACATATTTTCTTTGCCTAATTATTGAATAACACCACCATATTGTTATTGAATAAACCACTTTTTACAAACCAACATCAGTCAAAACAGTAGGAAGTAAATACAGTGCAGTTACATCTAGTGACTCACAGGTGATGTCTTCTCTGGTCACAGTCTCCTGCCATATGCCAGAGAGCTTGTGCGGTGATGTGGGAGCTCTGTGGGTGTAAGCAGGGGTGGTCTTGGCATTTCTGGGGCCCCAAGCAAAGTCATGTCTGGGGCCCCCCCATGCCCCCCCTCCTTGACATGCGCTGCCCCCCCCCAGTAGTCCTCTTATAACCCTCCTACCACCATACAGAGATTACATATCACCTCAAAACTGCTCTGAACAAAACAGGAAGATATTACCAATGATGCCATAACATAATACTGCCACACCATGACCCCTATCACTACAGACCCTATAACAGAGTGCAGTTACATCCAGTGACTTACAGGAGGCGTCTTCTCTGATCAGCGTCTTTTACTTTTTTTTCTTTCTCTCTCCATCCAGCCTGAGCCACCTTGAAGTCTTCTCCCGGCTGGTAATCTTCCCTCCAGAATCTGTCAGAGAAATATTTTAGGCTCCAACACATACAGTAGTTAGGTCCCCTGTACCCCTATATAGTAGTTACGCCCCTCTGTGCCCCCACAGATTAAAGGTGTCCCTGTGCCCCCACTTAATAATTAGGTATGTTCTGTGCCCCAGTATAGTAGTGAGGCATATAGGCACTTCTGTGCAGTCCCAATGTAATTAAGACCGCTGTGTGCTGCCCCCAGTTATATAGACCCCTTGTGCGCTGCCGACAGTAGTAAATACCACTTGTGTGCTGCCCCCTGTAGTATATACCTCTTGTGTGCTGTCCCCAGTGGTATATAGACCCCCCTGTGTGCTCCCGCAGTTATATATAGACCTGTGTGATCCCCCAGTTATACATAGCCCCCCTGTGTGCTCCCCCAGTATACTATATAGACCCCCTGTGTGCTTCTCCCAGTCGTATATACCCGTGTGCTCCCCCCAGTTGTATATACCAGCCGTGTGCTGCCCCCAATTGTATATACCCCCCGTGTGCTGCCCCCAGTTGTATATACCCCGTGTGCTGCCCCCAGTTTTATATACCCCCTGTGTGCTCCCCCACTTGTATATAGCCTCCTTGTGAGCTGCTCCACTTGTATATAGCCCCCCTGTGTGCTCCCCCTTATATAGCCCCCCTGTGAGCTCCCCCACTTGTATATAGCCCCCTGTGAGCTCCCCCACTTGTATATAGCCCCCTGTGAGCTCCCCCACTTGTATATAGCCCCCCTGTGTGCTCCCCCCTTATATAGCCCCCCTGTGAGCTCCTTCACTTGTATATAGCCCCCTGTGAGCTCCCCCACTTGTATATAGCCCTCCTGTGCGCTCCCCCCCGTTTATATAGCCCCCGTGCACTACCCCACTTATATAGAGCCCCCCTGTGTGTTCTCCTGTTTATATAGCCCCCCTGTGCGCTCCCCCGTTTATATAGACCCCCACTTTGTGCTCCCCCCCCCGTTTATATAGCCCCCCTGTGCGCTCCTCCGTTTATATAGCCCCCTGTGTGCTCCCCCCGTTTATATAGCCCCCTGTGCGCTCCCCCCGTTTATATAGCCCCCCTGTGCGCTCCCCCCGTTTATATAGCCCCCCTGTGCGCTCCCCCCGTTTATATAGCCCCCTGTGCGCTCCCCCCATTTATATAGCCCCCTGTGCGCTCCCCCCGTTTATATAGCCCCCCTGTGCGCTCCTCCCGTTTTATATAGGCCCCCTATATATAACACACACAAAAAAACAAAAAAAACATTTTTACTCACCTGGGTCCGGCGTCTCCTCTTCTCTTCTCGTCTCTTCCCTCTTGTGGCCGCGGGAAGTGTTTCCCCTGCGGTCACATAAGGCCGCTCTCCCGTTGTCATGGCACCGGCGCTCCAGTGACGCCTCGAGCGCCGGCACCAGAGACACAGAGCAGCCTCTTGTGACCGCAGGGAAAACACTTCCTGCGGCCACAAGAGTGACTGACAGGGAGGGAGCCAATGGCTCCTGCCCTGTCAGTGCCGCTGCTGCCTGTAACTATGTGCGCTCGTTATGAGCGCACATAGTTAGCCGCAGCGGTCTTGGGCACCAGAGCGGGGCCCCCCTGGATGTCGGGGGCCCCACGCAATTGCGTGGTATGCGTGGTGCCCAAGACCGCTACTGGGTGTAAGGTCACTTGGGCACTTGTCACGGTGGCCAGGAGTGGTGTTGGAACCCACCCCTGGACAAACGGGCACCGTGCTCAAGGTTTGGGTAGCCCAAGTGTGAACTGGTATGTAGGTGCAATAAAGGATACTCACAACATATGTAACAAACTTCACATGGGACTGCATAGGACTGGTCGCAGATACAGAGGTAAAACACAAGATTTTTTCTCCCCCCTCTAGATATTGGGGATGTTCCTTTGTTATAGATATTGTCTTGGGTATAAATAGATCCTGTGAAAGATCTTTGTACTGACCTCAATATACACTGCTCAAAAAAAATAAAGGGAACACTCTAGAGATTAGCGAACTGGGTTCGGGTTCAAATCCATCCGAACCCGAACGATCGGCATTTGATTAGCTGGGGCTGTCTGGAGCTCTAAGCTCTAAGGTTGTCTGGAAAACATGGATACAGCCAATGACTATATCCATGTTTACCACATAGCCTTAGGGCTTTATCCAACTTCAGCAGCCACTGCTAATCAAATGCCGAAAGTTCGGGTTCGGATCGACTCGAGCATGCTCAAGGTTTGCTCATCTCTAGAACACTCAAATAATACATCCTAGATCTGAATGAATGAAATATTCTCATTAAATACTTTGTTCTGTACAAAGTTGAATGTGCTGACAACAAAATCACACAAAAATCAAAGGAATTCACATTTATTAACCAATGGAGGCCTGGATTTGGAGACACACACAAAATTAAAGTGGAAAAACACTACAGGCTGATCCAACTTTGATGTAATGTCCTTAAAACAAGTCAAAATGAAGCTCAGTATTGTGTGTGGCCTCCATGTGCCTGTATGACCTCCCTACTATGCCTGGGCATAGAAATCATCTCCATATGTTTATTCAAATAGCAACATGCTCTGGATTTTTCTTTATTGTAAAAATCCCTTAAAAAACTTTTTTTCAGCCAAAATAAAAGCCTCTGCAAACGAAAAGACAAGAAAAGAAAAGGAAATAAAAGAAAAAACTATGTGAAGCAGGCCTAAAGATCATGACTGCATCAGTGTGCTATAACTTTCTTCTTTCTGGGATACTTAGCTAGGTTACAGACGACCATGTGTCCATGCATTGGATTGGGCCTGTTTCCTACCATGAGCCTTCATCATACATGTTCTTAAATATATTCTCCTAATAATAAATGATCTGTGACTGACAAAATTTCTTACCAAGATAAAAATAAATGACACTAGCTTTAGTAAAAAATACAGAAAGTTCCAATCTCCATTATAATCCACTTTGCCTTGTCAGTTGCTATTAACGCTGAATATGAAAGCCTCCATTACTTCTGTATTGTAGACCTATGACTTGATTTAAAACTCCTAATTAGTTTTTCTGTACAATTAAAAGGAAAACACATGTATTTGTCATTTCTTATTTTCATGTTCACCACTCCTAACACATGACATATTACAGACTTACATTTCCTTAGTACACCACAATATTATAACTATATTAGAATATTTAAGAAATTAGCTTTTTAGGATTTTCATAGCATTCAGTAACTAATACAAATAGGAAATATACAAGAATGCAATGTGCTATTTATTCATGCACAGTATGGAATAATTGTAAATTCAAAAATAACTTGATCTGACCTATAACGAAATATTGTAATTGACTGTAAATGATAATAGTGTTTCATGCCCATGTAAAAGCCGTATGCACTTCTAAAGGACATCAATTTCCAAGGTGAATTCCTTATAAGGGCCAGACTGGAACTAAAAAAAAAATATCCTTGGAACACAAACCCCACCAGCACATATATTAAAGTGACTCTGTACCCACAATCTGCCCCCCCCAAACTGCTTGTACTGTCAGATAGCTGCTTTTAATCAAAATCTGTCTTAGGGTCTGTTCTGCAGGTGATGCAGTTATTGTCCTATAAAAAAAACTTGTACTCTTTCTTGTACAAGTGTCATACTGACATGGCCTTGAGTGTGTTTCCTAGGCCTGTGACGCCTCTCTGTCCTTCCTTCCCACCCTCTCTTTATCATTAGGAATGCCCCTGCAAGGATTTTTTCCTATTCATAACTTCTCTAAACACTACACACGTGCCTTAACGATTCAACACATGTACACCGCTTAGATAGGTGTTGAATAGGAGAAATCCTGCCTAGCTGTATTCCTAAAGATGAGGAGAGTGGGAGGAGGAACGGAGAGGTGTTACAGGCCTAGGCACAGACACTCTAGGCCACGCCAATTTGACACAGGACTGCAAGTTTAAAAGTTGTTTTTTAGGACAATAACTGCATCACCTGCCGAACAGACCCCAGGACAGATCTTGGATTAAAAGCAGCTTTAACAATTCTCTTTGTAAAATTTCTCCCTAGTTAATCCTTTCTTCTCTTTACTCTCAAGTGTCTCTCAAAAGCATACCTGACATTAAATAAAACTTTTGACATGTCACGGAGACATGTGTCAGACATGCAGTGAGCTGTTGCACTTTTCTGTTATTGTGTCTCTATACCTACCATGACAGCGTGCATCTGCATAGCATGAGCAGTGATATTGGATGTGTTGGCCTCTTTTTTATATGTCTGTGTTGTGTGCCAGCACGGGTGTTCCACTAAGTTTCTATGTACCTGGGCAAAGTAACTCAGGTTCTCACGAAGGGGATGAAGAAAAAGTGTATTATGTGTTTTTCCCCACTAGGTGTCACTGCTGTATTCACTGTATATTTTGTATAATGAACAGCTGAAGGAAGCATTGGGTTAACTGTTATTGTCACGTGTTTATTCTTCTCCTATCACAGGTGCAGGCCTGTTTACCTCACTTTTCTATTCTATCACCTCTATTCTGTCTCTTACACAGCCCCACTAATCCCTCACTAGCTAAGGTAACCCTATAAAATGGAGCTTGTTCATGGTGGTAGGGTCTTCTTTAGTCAGTAGAGGCGGAGAGAGCAAGAGACAGAGCACAGTTCCTGCTGCAGTGAAGCCAGAGCCTGGCTTAAGCCAGGACCCTTGTCAGGGACCAAGAGACTTATTATATTTCTTATGCAAGTAACTATGACTAACATGCAGTTCTAGATCCCTCAGAATCTCTATTCATACAAAGGACATATGCTGCTTGTGTCACTAACATACCTACTACTAGAGATGAGCAAAGCAAGTGCGGCGAATAAAAATTAGTTGTGAATGATTCCGTCAATCCATTTCATTCTGCGAAGCAAATTCCTGCCAATTCGTTAAGGAAATTTGCAAAAAGAAAAAAAAAAAAAAAAAGAAAAAGATAAAAGTCGGCCACACAGGCAGTCTGTAGTGTCACTGGGCGGGAGAAAGAGATGAACCATAATCCCTAGCACTTATCCAATCAGCTGCAGGCCCCTCTGTTATGTCAGCAACTCCCCCTCTATATAAGGTGGTTTGTTTGCGTTGGTGACTTGTTGGCTATGTGTGGAGCAGAGAGCAGGATGGTAGCAGGCTGTTAGAGCAGAAAAAGTAGAAACTAACAGAGTGATTTAGGGACAGAGAGGAAAGGGCAGGAGGGCTGATTGTGGGGGATTGTTTGTTGCAGCTGCCAACCAAGTGTCAAGTTTACCAACTAATTGGGTGCCTATAGGAATTCGCAGGGACCAGTGAAGACAGGGTCCACATTATTCGCTCACTGGGCACAGTAAACTCCTATTGAGTTATACTGTACCAATTTACTGGGATCAGTGAATGGAGTGTGTGCCTTACATATTCAGTGGTTGCACTCCACTCCTACTGTGTTATACAAGTTTGGTGTCATTAGATTGAATGATTGACAGGCTGATTGAAATTTTGTTTTAAAAAAAGTGATTTTCCAATTTTTTACACTTTTACAAAACATGCGTCAACAAATGTGGCCTTCTGTAATAGTCCCAGTACTGTACAGGGCCGCTTTAACCAGAGGGCACATGGTGCACGTGCATCGGGCCCACTGGTTAAAGGGGCCCCCCCGAGCAGGCCGGCCGTTGCTATGTGCGACCAGTGCGGTCGCACAGGGCTCCGGCCACCAGCCTGTCAGGGGGGAGCGCCATGGATGGGTAATCTACTTACCCCTCCATGGCGCCCCCTGCAGGGCCCCCTCGTCCGCCGCTGCCCCCACCCGCCCGCTGCTGCTGCGGTGCTTCAGCAGCAGCGATACTGACAGAGAGAGAGCCATTGGCTCCCTCCCTGTCAGTCACTCTTGTGGCCGCACTTCCTGCGGTCACAAGAGGCCGCACTCTCCCTCTAGCGCCCGACGTCACTAGAGCGTCGGCGCGAGGGTAAGGGGAGTGCAGCCGCTTGTGACCGCAGGAAGTGCGGCCACAAGAGGGAAGAGAAGAGGAACGCGTGGACCGAGGTGAGTAAAAGTGTTTTTTTTTTTCAATATTATATGGGAGGGGGAGCGCATATGCTAGTGGGGAGCACAGGGGGCTATATACTATGGGGGGGCGGCTATATACTATGGGGGAGCACAGGGGAGCTATATACTATGGGAGGGGCGGCTATATACTATGGGGGAGCACAGGGGAGCTATATACTATGGGAGGGGCGGCTATATACTATGGGGGAGCACAGGGGAGCTATATACTATGGGGGAGCACAGGGGAGCTATATACTATGGGGGAGAACAGGGGGCTATATACTATGGGGGAGCACAGGGGAGCTATATACTATGGGGGCGTGGCTATATACTATTGGGGAGCACAGGGAAGCTATATACTATGGGGGGTTATATACTATTGGGGGAGCACAGGGGAGCTATGTACTATGGGGGGGCGGCTATATACTATGGGGGAGCACAGGGGAGCTATGTACTATGGGGGGGGCGGCTATATACTATGGGGGAGCACAGGGGAGCTATATACTATGGGGGAGCACAGGGGAGCTATATATTATGGGGGAGCACAGGGGAGCTATATACTATGGGGGAGCACAGGGGAGCTATATACTATGGGGGAGCACAGGGGTTATATACTATGGGGGAGCACAGGGGGCTTTATACTATGGGGGAGCACAGGGGAGCTATATACTATGGGGGAGCACAGGGGGGCTATATACTATAGGGGAGCACAGGGGAGCTATATACTATTGGGGAGCACAGGGGAGCTATATACTATTGGGGAGCACAGGGGAGCTATATACTATTGGGGAGCACAGGGGGGCTATATACTATGGGGGAGCACAGGGGGCTATATACTATGGGGGAGCACAGGGGAGCTATATACTATTGGGAGCACAGGGGAGCTATATACTATTGTGGAGCACAGGGGGCTATATACTATTGGGGAGCACAGGGATCTATATACTATTGGGGAGCACAGGGGGCTATATACTATGGGGGAGCACAGGGGAGCTATATACTATTGGGGAGCACAGGGGAGCTATATACTATTGTGGAGCACAGGGGGCTATATACTATTGGGGAGCACAGGGGTCTATATACTATGGGGAAAGCACAGTGGGGCTATATATTGGGGAGAGCACAGGGGGGCTATATACTATTGGGGAGAGCACAGGGGGGCTATATACTATTGGGGAGAGCACAGGGGGGCTATATACTATTGGGGGGAGAGCACAGGGGGGCTATATACTATTGTAAGAGAGCACAGGGGGGCTATATACTATTGTGGGAGAGCACAGGGGGGCTATATACTATTGTGGGAGAGCACAGGGGGGCTATATACTATTGGGGGAGAGCACAGGGGGGCTATATACTATTGGAGAGCACAGGGGGGCTATATACTATTGGGGAGAGCACATGGGGGGCTATATACTATTGGGGGAGAGCACAGGGGGGCTATATACTAATGGGGGAACGCACAGGAGGGCTGTATATAACTGGAGGAGCACATGAGGGTCTATATACTACAGGGACACCTTAAAACTATGGAGGCACAGAGAAGTGTAACTATGTAGGGGTACAGAGGGGTGTAACTACTGTATAGGGGTACAAGGGACCTAACTACTGTATGTGTTGGAGCCTAAAATATTTCTCTGGCAGATTCTGGAGAGAAGATTCACAGCCAGGAGAAGACTTCAAGGTGGCCCAGGCTGGATGGAGAGAAAAAGAAAAGGTGAAAGACTCTGATCGGAGAAGACGCCCCCTGTGAGTCACTGGATGTAACTGCACTCTGTTATAGGGTTGTAGTGTTAGGGGTCATGATGTGGCGGTATTATGTAATGGTATCATTGGTGATATCTTTCTGTTTTGTTAAGTGCAGTTTTTATGTAATATGTAATCACTGTATGGTGGAAATAGTGTTTAAGGGTACAAACCCACTTGACGTTTTTGCTGTGTGAATCAGTCTAAGGGTACAAACCCACTTGACGTATTTGCTGCGTGAATCAGTCTTAAAAAAAAGCAGGCAAAACGCAGGTTGGCTTTATATGATTGTTCTACGTTAAAATACGCAATTGCGTATTTTTGAAGCGTGAAGCTTGTTGTTAGCAAAGCATCAGTTGTTAAAATACGCAATTGCGTATTTTTAAAGTGTGAAGCTACATGCGTTTTTTTCACACAGGTTGTTAACAACTGATGCTTTGCTAACAACAAGCTTCACGCTTCAAAAATACGCAATTGCGTATTTTAACGCAGAACAATCGTATAAAGCCAACCTGCGTTTTGCCTGCTTATTTTTAAGACTGATTCACGCAGCAAATACGTCAAGTGGGTTTGTACCCTAAGGGTACAAACACACACGGCATATACGCTGCATATTTACTGCTGCGATACGCAGCAAATACGCAGCAGATACGCAGCAGATTAGATCTAAATAACTGAACACAGCATCAAATCTGCACCACCAAATCTGCTGCGTATCTGCTGCGTATCTGCTGTGTGTGTTTGCACCCATAAGGTAACTACTGTATGTATTGGGGCTCTTGATACAGTGTGGGGGCAAATTCAGTACATTATACAATGTGCCAAAAGGGAAGGGGGGGGGCCCACTCTTGAGGGCTGTGCACTGGGCCCACCAATGTATTAAAACAGCCCTGGTACTGTAGCCACTATAGTTTGGCTGTTTTATTGAAATTCGTTAAGATTCTATTCGCAAAGATTTACAAATTTTACCCAAAATTCATGAAGCTCGCGAAATGAATTTCTGGCTGCTTCGCTCATCTCTACCCACTACATACTATAACATGCCCATTACATACCACATGTGCCTCTAACATATTCAATACATAGTACATGTGCCGCTAATTTACCCACTACATACTACATATGTCTCTAACATAGCCACTACATACCGCATGTGCCATTAACAATACCCACTACATACCGCATGCGCCATTAACAATACCCACTACATACCACTTGTGCCCCTAACACACCCACTATATACTGCATACACTACCGTTCAAAAGTTTGGGGTCACCCAAACAATTTTGTGTTTTCCATGAAAAGTCACACTTCTTCACCACCATACGTTGTGAAATGAATAGAGTCATATAGAGTCAAGACATTGACAAGGTTAGAAATAATGATTTGTATTTTAAATAACATTGTTTTTACATCAAACTTTGCTTGCTTTGCTTAGTCAAAGAATCCACCTTTTGCAGCAATTACAGCATTGCACACCTTTGGCATTCTAGCTATTAATCTGTTGAGGTAAGTTGGAGAAATTGCACCCCACGCTTCTAGAAGCAGCTCCCACAAGTTGGATTGGTTGGATGGGCACTTCTGGCGTACTATACGGTCAAGCTGCTCCCACAACAGCTCAATGGGGTTCGGATCTGGTGACTGCGCTGGCCACTCCATTACTGATAGAATACCAGCTGCCTGCTTCTGCTGTAAATAGTTCTTGCACAATTTGGTGGTGTGTTTAGGGTCATTGTCCTGTTGTAGGATGAAATTGGCTCCAATCAAGCGCTGTCCACTGGGTATGGCATGGTGTTGCAAAATTGAGTGATAGCCTTACTTATTCAGAATCCCTTTTACCCTGTACAAATCTCCCACCTTACCAGCACCAAAGCAACCCCAGACCATCACATTACCTCCACCATGCTTAACAGATGGTGTCAGGCATTCTTCCAGCATCTTTTCATTTGTTCTGCGTCTCACAAACGTTCTACCTTGTGATCCAAACACCTCAAACTTGGATTCATCCGTCCACAACACTTTTTTCCAGTCTTCCTCTGTCCAATGTCTGTGTTCTTTTGCCCATCTTAATCTTTTTCTTTTATTGGCCAGTCTCAGATATGGCTTTTTCTTTGCCACTCTGCCCTGAAGCCCAAAATCCCGCAGCCGCCTCTTCACTATAGATGTTGACACTGGTGTTTTGCGGGTACTATTTAATGAAGATGCCAGTTGGGGACCTGAGAGGCGTCTGTTTCTCAAACTAGAAACTCTAATGTGCTTATTTTCTTGCTTAGTTGTGCAATGCGGCCTCCCACTTCTTTTTCTACTCTGGTTAGAGCCTGTTTGTGCTGTCCTCTGAAGGGAGTAGTACACACCGTTGTAGGAAATCTTCAATTTCTTAGCAATTTCTCGCATGGAATAGCCTTCATTTCTAAGAACAAGAATAGACTGTCGAGTTTCAGACAAAATTTCTCTTTTTCTGGCCATTTTGAGCGTTTAATTGACCCCACAAATGTGATGCTCCAGAAACTCAATCTGCTCAAAGGAAGGTCAGTTTTGTAGCTTCTGTAACGAGCTTCAGATGTGGGAACATGATTGCACAAGGGTTTTCTAATCATCAATTAGCCTTCTGAGCCAATGAGCAAACACATTGTACCATTAGAACACTGGAGTGATAGTTGCTGGAAATAGGCCTCTATACACCTATGTAGATATTGCACCAAAAACCAGACATTTGCAGCTAGAATAGAATTTACCACATTAGCAATGTATAGAGTGTATTTCTTTAAAGTTAGGACTAGTTTAAAGTTATCTTCATTGAAAAGTACAGTGCTTTTCCTTCAAAAATAAGGACATTTCAATGTGACCCCAAAGTTTTGAACGGTAGTGTATGTCTCTAACAAAGCCACTACATACCACATGTTCCATTAACAATACCCGCTACATACATGTGCCCCTAATATACCCACTACATACCGCTTATGTCTCTAACATAGCCACTACATACCGCATTTGCCACTAACAATACCCACTACACACCACATGTGCCCCTAACTAACCCACTATGACCTGCATGTGCCATTAACATACCCGCTACATACCGCATATGCCATTAACATACCCTCTACGTACCGCATGTGCCACTAATATACCACATATGCTACTAATATACCTGCCACATGTGCCACTAACATATCCACTACATACCATATGTGGCACTTATATACCCATTACATACTGCATGTGCCACTAACATTCCGACTATATACCACATATTCCACGAGTATACTCACCACATACCACATGCCACTAACATACCCACTACATACCACATTTACCACTAACATATACAGATCAGCACTCCAACCAAAAATTGGAGTGCAGCCTTTTCATTGGCTGGAGCGCATCACATGGCTTCCAGCAAGCTCAGCCAATCAGGGCTGAGAAAGCTGGGAGCCATGTGATGCGGTCCAGCCACTGAAAAGGCTTCTGGTGCGCAAGTGCACCAGCAGCCTTTTCACGTCCCATTCACTTCAGCAGAAGACGCCAAAGAGGATAAAGACCAGGCCCGGCCCCTGCTGTGACGACATTATCACAAAATGTCGCCCGGGAGAAGAGGACGGGGTCGACCGTAATCGGGTATGTATATTTTATTTAACTTCCAAGGGAGGGGGGAGGGGGGAGGAAAGGGGGGGGGATCGGATCCATACTAGTTATTTAGACACATTACAAAGTTATATAGCTTTGTAATGTGTGTTAAATAAGCTAAAAAAAAAAAACCGCTGGAGTTGCCCTTTAAACCTTAGAGGATAGGGCCAATATCAATTTTTGCGTTTTTGTTTTTTCCTCTTTGTGCTTAAAAGGCCATAGCACTTGCATTTTTCACCTAGAAACCGATATAAGCCCTTATTTTTTGCGTCACTAATTGTACTTTGCAATGACAGGCTGAATTTTTTCATAAGTACACTGCGAAACCATAAAAAAATTCAATGTGTGGTGAAATTGAAAAAAAAAACAAAAACGCATTTCTTTTATTTGGAGGGTATTTTTTTTACGCCATTCGCCCTGGGGTAAAGCTGACTTGTTACATATGTTCCTCAAGTCGGTACGATTAAAACGATATGTAACATGTATAACTTTTATTTTATCTGATGGCCTGTAAAAAATTCAATAACAAATATATGTTCCTTAAAATCGCTCCATTCCCATGATTATAGCGCTTTTATCCTTTGGTCTATGGGGCAGGGTGAGGTGTCATTTTTTGCACCATGTGTTCTTTCTATTGATACCTTGATTGCGCATATGCGACTTTTTAATCACTTTTTATTCATTTTTTTCTGAACTTGATGCAACCAAAAATGCGCAATTTTGCACTCTGTTTTTTTTTTTTGCGCTTGCACCGTTTACCGTGCGAGATCAGGAAAGTGATAAATTAATAGTTTGGTCGATTACGCACGCAGCGATAGCAAACATGTTTATTTATTTATTTTTATTTATAACATGGGAAAAGGGGGGTGATTCACACTTCTATTAGGGGAGGGGATTTTTATTATTAATGACACTTTTTTTTTTCTTTTACACTTATACTAGAAGCCGCCCTGGGGGACTTCTAGTATAAGTACACTGATCTCTCATTAAAATCTATTCTGCATAGTAATACAGCATAGATCAATGAGATCAGTACATGTTAATTTCCTATGCATTTCTAATAAATATTTTTGTATCATTATATTTTTTTCTCTGGAGTGCTCCTTTATATCGCATACCCCTGTTTTTCTTTTGTCTCTCTTCTGATCTGTAATTGTTAGACAACAGCGTCTAGCCCACGCTTGGAAATCCGTGCACCCTCCCTCTTCAAAACTCAAGTCCATAGGAAAAGAGAATCATATGAGGTGAGCCGTTCATATTCACTATTTTACATCATTAACATACCCACTACATACCACATGTGCAACAAATATACACACTACATACTGCATGTGCCACTAACATCCCCACTATACACTCATCGGCCACTTTATTAGGTACACCTGTCCAACTGCACGTTACCACTTAACTTCTAATCAGCCAATCACATGGCGGCAACTCAGTGCATTTAAGCATGTAGACATGGTCAAGACAATCTCCTGCAGTTCAAACCGAGCATCAGTATGGGGAAGAAAGGTGATTTGAGTGCCTTTGAACGTGGCATGGTTGTTGGTGCCAGAAGGGCTGGTCTGAGTATTTCAGAAACTGCTGATCTACTGGGATTTTCACGCACAACCATCTCTAGGGTTTACAGAGATTGGTCCGAAAAAGAAAAAACATCCAGTGAGCGGCAGTTCTGTGGGCGGAAATGCCTTGTTGATGCCAGAGGTCAGAGGAGAATGGGCAGACTGGTTCAAGCTGATAGAAAGGCAACAGTGACTCAAATAGCCAACCGTTACAACCAAGGTAGGCAGAAGAGCATCTCTGAACGCACAGTACGTCGAACTTTGAGGCAGATGGGCTACAGCAGCAGAAGACCACACCGGGTGCCACTCCTTTCAGAAAACTGAGGCTAAAATTTGCACAAGCTCATCGAAATTGGACAGTAGAAGATTGGAAAAACGTTGCCTGGTCTGATGAGTCTCGATTTCTGCTTGAACATGACAATGAGTTCACTGTACTCAAATGGCCTCCACAGTCACCAGATCTCAATCCAATACAGCATCTTTGGGATGTGGTGGAACGGGAGATTCGCATCATGGATGTGCAGCCGACAAATCTGCGGCATGTCATCATGTCAATATGGACCAAAATCTCTGAGGAATGCTTCCAGCACCTTGTTGAATCTATGCTACGAAGAATTGAGGCAGTTCTGAAGGCAAAAGGGGGTCCAACCCGTTACTAGCATGGTGTACCTAATAAAGTGGCCGGTGAGTGTATACCACATATTCCACTAGCATACTCGCACCATTTAACATGCGTCACTAATATACCCACTACATACTGCATGTGCCATTAAAATTGCCACTATATACCACATATTCCACTAGCATACTCACACCATACCACATGTGCAACTAACAAACCCAGTACATACCACATATTCCAATAGTATACTCGCACCATACCACATGCGTCACTAACATAGCCACTACATACTGCATGTGCCACTAACATTGCCACTGTATACCACATATTCCACTAGCATACTTGCACCATACCACATGTGCAACCACATACAACAAGCCATTAACATACCCACTACATACTGCATGTGCCACTTATATTGCCACTATATACCACATATTCCACTAGCATACTCACCACACCACGTGCCACTAACTTATCCACTACGTATGTACCACTAGCATTACCGCTACATACTGCATGTGCCAATAACATACTTAAATCTATGTCTCCTAATAAAAATAGAATATAAGCAGTTATAAAAATGGAAACTCTCAGAATATATTTGAGTGTACACAATAAGCAATGCAGTATAAGCTCTTGTCATATCTCCTTTTCTTTCCTTTCTGACAAAGGCCTACGTAATGGAATAAAACAGAATAAGAATTTCAGTCAACTTAGAGTCAGTAGCTGTTAACGTCAGATTAAGACTCATCATAGCATTTTGTCACCATTGTTCATGAACGTATACCCTCCTGGGTTCTGTTCTGTAATATGCACTCATTATATGGAAGCGCTTGTGGATAGATCCACTTGGCAGCACTAAACAAATCTGAGCAGGTTAAAAACACACTCATAGAAAAAGTCTAAATAAGACTACTCATGGATTTAAAAACACAATCTTTTTTTGTTTTCATTTAATGTATTGATTCTGCTGCCAATTTTTCCATGTCGTTTTCTGGCAAGCGGGTTTTTTTCTGTCAAAACAAACTCATGTTTATAAAGTTATTTTTAATGTGTGTATGCATAAAACCCAACTGGCATAGCTATCTTTTTAAGAACAGAGATTATAGCCAACAAAAGGCCTACAACAAAGCAAGATTACCAGGAAACAGTCCTATGCAGACATCTTATAACTACTTTCAGAAATATTTTAGTCTTGAATAGAGAATAGCTTTAGGCCACGTGAAGGAACCAGTCACCAAGATGGAGCTTAAAAAAAAAAAAAGTTGTGCCCAATAGATGTTGTGCCCAATAGATGTCTTATTTGCATAAAGTGATAACAGTAAGATAAATGTGTTTTAAGGCGCAGCATGGATTATGCAAATCCCTACTATGTAGACATTGAGGCAGAGACTTGGTCATGACTAGTCACATCTCTCTGTGATCACGCTTTGCAGGGGGTAAATGACAGGCTTTTATGTATATGTACACAGAGCCGTGACTAGTCACGCTCGGTCTTCACCTCGATGCCTGTTTTCTACTACATACAGTATACCCGGAGGAAACCCACGCAAACACGGAGAGAACACTTTGCAGATGTTGTCCCTTGGTGGGATTTGAACCTAGGACTCCAGCGCAAGGCTACAGTGCTAACCACTGAGCCACAGTGCTGTCACCTGGTGTTATCAAAGGATTATCCATAATCCCTTGCACCTGTCCAATCACCTGCAGGCCCTTCTGTGATGTCAGCACCTCCCCCACACCCCCTATATAGGGTGATTTGCTTCCTGGAGGCAGGCATTTGGTTTTGTGTAGTGGAGAGCAGGATTACAGCAGGCAGTTAGAGCAGAGCAGGAAGAGCAATGGAGAGAGATAGGGACAGATAAGAGAAGAAGGTGGATTGTGGGTTGATTTAGGGTAGATTGTGGGCGATTTTCTGTGGGAACTGTGAAGCCGGTATCCAGTTTACCAAGTAACTTGATGCCTGTTGTGCAATATACGAAATCACGGGGAGCAGTGAAGACAAATCCATATAATTAACTGAATAGGCGCTGTAAACTGAAAGGGAGGGGTTTATAAAGGGTACGTCACAGGCATATGCCAGCGAGAAGGTGCAGATTCACCCCTTCTCCCTGGCGCACGCCTCTTGCTGGTTATTACTATCTTGCACAGTAAACACAGGACTGTTTTTACTGTGCAATTGAAAGAGAGCAGTGGTCCAATCTCTGACAATAGTAATTAGTGAAATCATGATAAAATATAGTATTATATACCTTCAAAGCCTTCAGACAACTCCTGGCAATAGTCCTGCAATACCTCCTGGCATAACTCCTGCAATACATACTGGCATTACTCCTGCAACATCTCCTGGCATTACTCCTGCAACACCACCTGGCAATACTCCTGCAACACCTCCTGACAATACTCCTGCAACACCTTATGGCAATACTCCTAAAACACCATCTGGAAATACTCATGCAACATCTCCTGGCAATACTCCTGCAACACCTCCTGACAATACTCCTGCAACACCTCCTGACAATACTCCTGCAACACCTTATGGCAATACTCCTAAAACACCATCTGGTAATACTCATGCAACATCTCCTGGCAATACTCCTGCAACACCTCCTGGCAATACTCCTGCAACACCTCCTGACATTACTCCTGCAACACCTTATGGCAATACTCCTAAAACACCATCTGGAAATACTCATGCAACATCTCCTGGCAATACTACAACACCTCCTGGCAATACCCATTCAATACCAGCTGGCAATACTCATGCAAGACCTCCTGGAAATAAATGACTTTATTATTTCATAATTTTTTTTACAGTTTACTCATAGTGGCCTTGTAATTGACTAAGCCCACTACAATAAACATTGGTAGTGATTGGTGCTTTACATGCACTCAACTACTACAAATGTTTATTGCATTACTAACAGAAGAAGCTCTGCAGTGCTGTAAGGTCGCACAAATTGCTCTGTGGAGGACTGATGCAGGGGGAGAAGCCGCATAGGGGAAGAAGCCGCACAGGGAGGGAGCAAAAGGGGGAGAGAGCCGTATGGGGGACAAGCCACAGGGGGAAGAAGCCGCAGGTGGAGAGAAACACATGGGGAAAAAGCTGTAAGGGGAGGGAACTGCATGGGGGAAAAGGCCACCTGGGGGAAGAAGCCGCACAGAGAGGGATCTGTGGGGGTAAGGCGTAGAGCAGTGTTTTTCAACCTTTTCATGCCAAGTACCCACATGCTCCAGCTGAGTACCCCCAAGGTGGAGATCGATTAGAAACATTGCCTAATAAAGCTGAGATTACACTGCTGCCATAGGCTCTGTACTGTATAACATCTCTGTCAGGAACTGATTCCAAGATCAGATCCCCCTACATAAAAATTTGACCGATCTGTATGATCCAGTAGTAATGTCTAATAAAGTCTAATAATAATACTCCCCTCTAGTCACTTATAATGCACCCCTCCCCACGGGAGGTCATGTGAGCGGACCCACAGCGTGGTGCCGCGCCGCCCACCCACCTGATTGTGTCCGCGAAATACGAACTGTGACCGGAGGATGTGATCTTTGCCGGAGCCCACTGGCATGACAATGCGGTGTAGCAGGAGGAGGTGAGCCTGAAAGGGAGAGGAGCTGGAAAAGCAGTGAGCAGCAATCAAGCAAGAGCCGTGGTGCACCTCCGACAGCCGGGAAGTTATGGCACCCGTGAGCTGGAGACGCGGCTACCTGTAGTCCATGTGCTGAGGGCGGAGAGGAGATACAGCCAAGCCGGGAAGACAGAGGAGCGGCGGGAAACATGGTCTCACGTGGGGAGGAGAGACTCATTGGAGAGATTATAAATGTAATATGTGAACCCCAAAGATAGATTATATGTGATAATGGTGTCCCCACTTATGTGTGTCAAAACATGAAAAATCCTTATAGAAAATTCATAAGTGGTAGACTTGACACTCGATAATGCAGTGCAATACAAAATTTATTGGATAAACAAAAGTGCTCCATATATACAGTGGAAAGATTTTAGAAAATGGAACATAGCATCCATATAGATGAGCTGATACACAAATTAGTAGGTAGGTGTATGTCCACAGTATAGGTGGCTAGTACACCCTGCCTCAAATGAGGCAGGGTGTACTAGCCACCTATACTGTGGACATACACCTACCTACTAATTTGTGTATCAGCTCATCTATATGGATGCTATGTTCCATTTTCTAAAATCTTTCCACTGTATATATGGAGCACTTTTGTTTATCCAATAAATTTTGTATTGCACTGCATTATCGAGTGTCAAGTCTACCACTTATGAATTTTCTATAAGGATTTTTCATTGGAGAGATTGCAGCATTTTAGCAGCGGTGGTTCCAAAAAGGAACGAAGATAGAGGACTGGGCAAGCTGGAGAAGACAGAGGGAACAGAGGAGAGGCACAGATAAGCTGGAGGGTCGACTGAGGGTCCCGATTGGGTGAGATCACTCTGTGTTGCCCGTGAGACTAATTAAGTCTGACAGTTTATATTATTATTCTGGAGTTGGACGGATAATTACTAAAGAACTTATTTTCCCCTCAAAGTTCCTCCTCATAGTGCAAATCAGCTAAAATACCTATATAAATCATTGTTCCTTTTAGGATCATTGTTGCAAGAGCATTGGCTACAAGATATTAAGAGACATTTTTATTTGAATAATTACTGCTGCTGATACATATGGATAATTATTATTGCTGATTTGCTCTGAGTTGTTTGGTTAACAATTACTGCAACTGATATGTAGGGACAACCACTACAGCTGATACGCTTTGCGCTGTTTGGTTATATGCTCTGAGCTGTTTGGCTAATAACTACTGCCGCTGACATACACGGACATACACTTCTGCTGATAGGCTCTGAGTTGTTGGGCTAATAACTATTGACGCTGATATGCACAGACAATCACTACTGCTGATATGCGCTAATAATTATTAATGTTGATATACACGGACAAGTACTATTGCTAATACGCTCTGAGTTGTTTGGCTAATAATTATTGTTGCTAATATATATGGACAATCACTACTGCTGATACGCTCTGAGTTGTTTGGCTAATAAATACGGACGCTGATATACACGGACAATTATTATTGCTGATACGCCCTGAGGTGGTTTATAGCCATTGATATACGAGGACAAACACTACTGCCGATACGCTTCAAGCTGTTTGGATAATAATCATCGCCGCTGATATATATGGATAATCATTACTGCTGATTTGCTTTGCCACTACAGCTGATATGCTCTGAGTTGTTCGGCTAATAATAACTGCCGGTGATATATACGGACAATCATCACTGCTGATTAAATTTGAGGGTATTTTTGTTAATTCTTTTCTTCATACAGGGACATTGCTACTTGGATAATCATCATCGCTGATATATAAGGACAATGATTACTCTCGAAACATACTAGGGAGCCTGGTTGACTCCCTTTTTTCCTTTTCTTTTTTTTCTTTTACAGAGATATTGCAACTTAGACATTTACTATTGCTAATATACATAGAACTTACTAGGTTTTGTGTAGAGCCTCTCCCGCATATTGAAGGAGTATTCTGGTTGGTGGTAAGGGGTAAGTGATAGGTTGTATTCCCTATGTTTCAGAATTCTGGGTTAGTCAGGATTGTGGTTATAGTAGGCTAGAACATTTCAAAGCTTGCTAAAGAACCTCCTATTTTTTTTCTCCTCTGTTAGGGAGAGTTGTTGATCTGTTTAGGGGTTATCCCTCCTCCTTGTGTTATTATTGACTGTCAGCATGTCTTACAAAAGCAAGCATAATCAAGGATCCAAAGCAAAGATGGAGGAGGTTTTGGGAAATAGGAGGAAGTCAGGGATAGCGGTAGGGCCACAATCTCCGCTAAGTAAAGAAAAAGCCCCTACGGAGTCGGTGGGAGGTATGGATAAATATCTTAAGTCACCCGGTGCAATTCCAAAGAGAAGAGAGGAAGGTAGGTAGAAGGGAGCCAGCGGGGGTATACCTGAACAATCCACTAGGAGGCCAGATGAAGACACTGGACAGCTAGGACAGTTGGCAGTGGGAGAAGATGAACAGTCTGGTACAATTTGGAGACAGATTTAGGAAGGAGTAAATAAGTCTAATCAGGCTTTAAGTGAAGTCCAGGCTCAAATTGGAGGAGTGAGGGAAGACATCATGAGGACTAGAGATGACATGGGAAAGATGAGGGAAAGGCTGCATGGTGTGGAGCAGACGGTGAGGGAGGTAGAAGGGAAGACCAAGAAGCTGGAGAGTGAAGTCGAGCGTATTTCGAGGGAATATAGAGACCTTTCTGGAAAGGTAACAGATATGGAGGATAGAGCTAGGAGGAGTAATATCAGGATGGTAGGGTTCCCAGAAAAGGTTGAAGGTTACAATTGTAGAGAGGAGGAGGGGCTATTACCCCCCCCCCCCCTTTTTTTTTTCTTCCTCTTTAGTAGTTAGAATATGCAAGTTTTGATTTGGGATGTGCAGGGTTTGGGGGGTAGGAGAAAAAGAGCAGCATCAAATAGGGTGATTTGTAAACATCTTCCGGGAAAAATCTGTCTATTGGAAACTCACCTCACAAAAGATAGGGTTAATTGCTTGCAGCGTAAATGGGTGATCAGGAATATCATTATAGTCAGTAGCGAAATTAGATGGGGGCAAAGGGGGCTATTGCTTTTGCAGACAGCCTTAACACATGTCTGCAGTGGCCGGGGGCCCCCAAGAAGGAAAGTGCACCTGGCAATAGCGGGCCCCCTGCTCCTGAGGGGCCCGCTCAGCTGTGGGATGCGGAGCCCGGCCAGGGCTGGATCTTCTCTCTGCTTCTTCCTCACACGCTGCTGCTGCTGCTGGCCCCTCCCCCTCCTCTGCCTCACTGGCTGAGAGCGTTGTGTGAGGAGGGGCCAGCAGCGGAGGGATCCTCACCGTGTATGGCTGCCATGTGGAGAAGTCCAGCAGCACCTCTGACACAGTGAGTGACCATCAGTGTGTCTGTCTGTCTGTCAGGCTACTGAGTGCTGGATTGTCAGGTACAGAGTGAGGGAGTGAGGACTGTGTAACAGGAGTGACCCCCCCAACTGACCAGCAGAAGCCATATACATGTATATAGCAGTGACTAGCAGGAGCCATGTACATGTATATAGCAGTGTCTAGCAGGAGCCATATACATGTATATAGCAGTGACTAGCAGAAGCCATATACATGTATATAGCAGTGACTAGCAGAAGCCATATACATGTATATAGCAGTGACTAGCAGGAGCCATATACATGTATATAGCAGTGACTAGCAGAAGCCATATAAATGTATATAGCAGTGACTAGCAGGAGCCATGTACATGTATATAGCAGTGACTAGCAGAAGCCATATACATGTATATAGCAGTGTCCCACCACCCCCACCCGGGTACACGGGCGGGGGTGGTGGGACAAGGGAAGGGGGCGATTCACAGACATAACATACATTACAACCCGAGTCCCTTTAAGAGTGACCCGGGTCCCTTTAAGAGCGACCCGGGTCCCTTTAAGAGCTACCCGGGTCCCTTTAAGAGTGACCTGGGTCCCTTTAAGAGCGAAATATGCCCCTTTAAGAGCAAAATATGCCCCTTTAAGAGCAAAATGGGTCCCTATAAGAGCGAACTGGGTCCCTTTAAGAGCGACCTGGGTCCCTTTAAGAGCGAAATGGGTCCCTTTAAGAGCAACCTGGGTCCCTTTAAGAGCAACCTGGGTCCCTTTAAGAGCGACCTGAGTCCCTTTGAGAACGACCTGGGTCCCTCTAAGAGCGACCTGGGTTCCTTTAAGAGCGAAGGGACCCAGGTCGCTCTTAAAGCGATCCAGGTCGCTCCTAAAGGTACCCATGTCGCTCTTAAAGTGACGGGAGCCAAGTTTCTCTTAAAGGGATGGGACCCAAGTCGCTCTTAAAGGGACAGCACCCAGGATTAAAGTTTCTCTTAAAAGGAAGTCGCTGGTAAAGGGGCGCTCTTTTCAAGCACTATGTATTTCCCTGGAAATGCAAATCTAGTTCAGTTTACTCTAGCTTTGCCAGGGGGGTTAGTGTTTTAATCCATAAAACAGCAGATTGCAAGATTATAGAGTACAAGATGGACAAGGAGGGGAGATTTTTTTTTTTTTTTGGTGGTGGAGTTTAGGGGAAAAAGGATGGTTTGGGCCTTTTTGTGTGTCCTCCTGCCCTTCTCGCTGGGACCTTTTAGGGAGTTATGTGATTTTTTTGAAGAACCAAGCGGATGTTCCAGTATTAGTGATGGGGGACCTTAATTGTGTTCCATATGAAAAGTGGGACAGATTGAGATTACAAGGTAAAAAAGAGAAGTATGGGGTCACTCCGCTTGCTCGCTTGCTAGGTTCCTCAAGGAGGTGGGGTGGGTGGACATATGGAGAAGGCTCAACCCGGGAGTTAGGAGATATTCTTGTTATAATAAGTCCAAACAGACGATGTCAAGGATAGACTTAGTGTTGGGCTCTCCAGAGATTCTTCCTTGGATACAACAGATTAAGTATGAAGCTAGAAGTATCTCAGATCATTGCCCAGTAGCAATGCGCTTTAAAGATCAAGTGAACCCTAGAATAGGGGGATTAATGAAGTTCAACCCATTCTGGTTAGCGTTATGGAAGGATAAAGATGTTATGTTAAGTAAAATTAGGGAGTTTTTTTAACTTAATTCTGGTTCAGCATCAGACTTGGTAGTATGAGCTGCGGGAGGAAGAAGATAAGGTGAGGAGTCAGTTAAAAGAATAGAGGCTTGTTTTGTACAGTCTAAGTTAGAATCAGATAAAAAAGAGTGGGAGAAGGCAGTTGGAAAATACAAGTCACTCATGGAGAACAGGGACGAAAGCACTTTGTTTTTTCAGGGGCAACGGAGATACCTAGAGGGGGGCAAGCCTGGTAAATTTCTGTCCTCCATGCTTAACGCATGATCCACAAGAATTCTGGCAATATGTAATTATAGAGGGGGGATTGAGAAGTGCCATGAGGGGATTAAAGAAGTATTCCGGAAGTTCTTCAGTGAGCTTTACACCACAGAAACAACAGTGGGGAGCAAGGAGGTAGAGGATTATGTTGAGTCTTGGGAACTGCCACAGCTCTCGGAGATACATAAAAACATGTTGAAAGCAAAGATTACGGATGATGAAATCTGGAGGGTGGTGAGAGAGGCCCCTTGTTCTAAGTCCCCGGGGCCAGATGGTATCCCTTACGAGATATACAGAGAGTTTGGGTTGGTATTGGTGCCTAAGCTAAAGGATTTATTTAATTGTATTGTGGAGTTGGGATACCTCCCTACTTCAATGTACGAAGCAACCATTACTATACTGTTGAAGCCAGGGAAAGAAGAACTAGATCCAGGATCGTACAGACCAATCTCCCTGCTGAACTATGATGTAAATATTCTAGCTAAGATATTGGCAAACAGACTGGTGAAAGTGGTGGAGAGGTTGGTCTCTAGTGATCAGTGTGGGTTTATGCCAGGTCGCTCTACAGCAGAAAATGTTCAGAGGTTGTTTGGAAATCTGCAGGGGGGGGGGGGGAGGGGGGACTGCTCCATCCTGTAACTGGACACAGTTAAGGCCTTTGACAGGGTGAAGTGGTCGTTCCTCTGGGAGGTTTTGCAGGGTTATGGGGTTGGACCTAGATTTATACAGCTGAAAATAATGTATTGTAGTCCAAGGGCGGCAGTGCTGGTTAATGGTGATCTATCGGAACAGTTTGTTCTTGGTCGGGGAATAAGACAGGGTTGTCCTCTCTCTCCTCTCATCTTTGCCCTCTATGTGGAGCCGTTGGCAATAAAGATTAAGTGTGAGGAGGAGATTGGGGGGCTGAGATGGGGGGGGGGGAGAGAGAGGAAAAAATATCACTGTTTGCGGATGATATATTGCTTTATTTAAGTAATACATCCGTTTCCCTGACAAGGGCGATAGCGATAGTGGAGAAATTTGGGAGGGTTTCAGGGTTGCAGATCAACTGGAAGAAAATGGTACTGATGCCCTTGGATCGGGAGATAAGCCATGAACAGGCTACGGTATTGAAATAGGGAGAGTCTTTTCGATATCTAGGGATAAGGGTGGCAAAGGATATTAAAAGATATGTAGAGCTCAACATAAATCCCCTTCTGTTAAAGCTGAGAGCGAAGGTGAAGATTTGGTTGGGTCTCCCTCTTAGTATGGCAGACAGAATTAGTTTAGTCAAGATGGTTATGTTGCCTCAAATCTTATATATACTGGTTAATTGTCCCATGATGTGTAGGAGAACATTGTTTTAAACTGTTGGAGGCATTATTAAAGGAGTTAATCTGGAAAGGAAGAAAAGTGAGGATAAAAATGGCCTATTTATAAAAAGGACAGAAGGAAGGTGGATTGGCGGTCCCTAACTTTAAATTGTACTAGCTGATCTTCCGTCGTCAGTTTGTTTTACTAAAATTAAGATTGAAACAAGGACATGGTCAGACCACTCCCCAATTTCATTTTCCATGTCAGAACAAACAAACACTTTCAAACAAACATTTCTAGGGTATATTCACACGAACGGGCTCGCAGCGAGATTCTCGCTGCGAGCCCGGCAGGTCCTGGCAGTTCCCATACACTACATACTTGCTGCGGTCGAAACGACCACAGCGAGTATGTAATTCTGCCGCCCTTAACCCCTTCTGCTCCCGGCCGGCTCCCCCGCTGTAAGCATACATTACCTGTCCTCGCTGCACGGGTCCGGCGTCCTGCTCTCCCGTCCGGCCAATTAGTGTGTTGCCCAGCTGCAGCCACTGATTGGCCGGACGGGAGAGCAGGACGCCGGACCCGTGCAGCAAGGACAGGTAAAGTATGCTTACAGCGGGGGAGCCGGCCGGGAGCAGAAGGGGTTAAGGGCGGCAGAATTACATACTCGCTGCGGTCGTTTAGACCGCAGCAAGTATGTAGTGTATGGGAACTGCCAGGCCCGGCCGGGCTCGCAGCGAGAATCTCGCTGCGAGCCCGTTCGTGTGAATATACCCCTATGGCGATGTAACACGTTTCTTATTTCTCATACGACACACAAAGCAGAAGTTGAGAAAACCCTTGTCGATTACTTTGTCCATAATGCTAACGATGAAGTTTCGGCAGAAGTAGTCTGGAATGCACATAAGGCAGTAGTCCGTGGCACCCTAATTAAACTTGGTTCACAAGTAAAAAAGGAAAAGTTAAAAACTATCACATCTCTACTAGCAGAGATCAAACGAGTAGAGAAATTACACAAACGCCTCCAATCACATACCACCACTATGGAACTGAAAGCCCTGTGCTCCATACTACGAGATGCCATGGTATCAGACTATGAATACAAATTTAGAAAACTTAAACGTTTATATTATTCGCAAAGTAACAAGGCAGGCAAATTACTGGCACAACGCCTAAAAATACATCACGCCAAAACAAGAATCCCATTTCTCATAGATCCAACCTCCAAAAGTAAATTGATAACCCCCTTTGCCATAGCTGAATGCTTTCAAAAATTCTATGAAAATCTATATAACTTAAGAGATGACCCTAACTTTAAATTTTACTTTTTGCCAGCCCAACTGCAACATCTAGCAAGAGCAAGTAATTTGCTGTATTTGCAGGAGGAAGTACATCAGAATCAGGGGGGTTGCAAAAATATTTGGGAGATTTTGGAAATCGGAAGGATAAGTCGGGGAGAATAGATGAATGCCCCCTGTTTGCTATGGCAGATAGAATTTGGGGGGAAGCAAAGAAAGTATTCGAATTTAGGGGTGTATCCCAATGCACCCCCATGTTTAATAATCTCCACTTGCCAGAGCTGGCGAAAATTAAGGAATGGAAATTCTGGCACTCGTATGGTTTGCGATATGTGGCACAATTTTTTTCAGATCGTGGTATATTTTTGACATGGGATCAGTTAAGAGGGAAATTTGGTTTGCCTGAGAATGCAATATTTAAGTATATGCAAGTAAAACACGCAGTTAGGTACACAAAGGAAAGCAATTATTCACGGATCACAGAAAATAACTTGTGGCAATATTTATTGGAAAGTGAGAGTTCCAAATTAAAGGTGTCGGGTATTTATAAATTTTTGAGGGGGTATCAAGAGAAGGGGAATTCACACAAAAGTATTAAGTTGTGGGATAAGGATATTGCACCAAGTAAGGAAGAATGGTTGAATATCTAGAAGTGGGGAAGACCAGCATTGTATAGTCACGATTATTGATTATCACAATGGTTTATTTATTATAGACTTTATTATACTCCGAGAGTATTGGCAAAATTTGGTAGGGGTGATAACAAGTGTCTAAAGTGTTTTTAAAAAACCCTCTTGTAGTGGTCCCAAGAGTTATAGAATTAGTGGAAAAAATGGGGACTTTCTCAGGATTATTAATAAACTGGTCCAAGTCCACTCTGATGACCTTGGGTAATAAACAGGAGATTTTTTTTTCCATCATTATGTAATTTAGAAGATGGGGCTAGTTTTAGGTACTTGGGGATCCAGGTTTCAAGGGACTTGGTCCAGTTTAACAAGCTAAATATAGAGCCCATCATTAATACAATGGAGAAAAAAGTGAGAATATGGGGAAGATTAATGATCTCTAAAGCAGATAAAATTGTATTGATCAAGACAGTCCTGTTACCAAAACTCTTGTATGCATTTAGTGCCACCCCCACAGTGGTAGAGAGAAAATATTTTAAAAGAATAAAGGTGATGTTAAATGCATTAATATGGGGACGGAAAAGAGTAAGAACAAAGCTAGAGAATTTATTTATCCCAATGACAAGAGGTGGACTGGGGGTCCCAGATATGGAAAGATATTATTATGCTTCTCAAATATATTGGTTGGCTAGGTGGAAGCAGGATAGGCTTTTCTTGTATTTGAGTAAAATCATCAGTAATGGAACCTGGGAAATCTTTCAAATTCTGGAGACAGGAGTTTTGGGGAATAAAGTTTGGAACAAATGGGTAATGGTAAAGACCTTAGTTAGAACTTGGGACTGGTTGAAAAAAGCACTAAATAAACAGGGAATAATGGAGTTTGCCCCACTGTGGTTAAATGATGAGTTAGGGGAAATTAGGAAATTGGGAGTAGTAAAAGTACTGGAGGAGGTGGGGGTGAAAACAGTTAGAGACATAATGGAGGGAAACAACATAAAAAGTTGGGATGCTTTAAAAATAGAATAAAAGATAGAGGAAAGACATTGGTTTTCTTATGTTAAGTGTAGAAAAGCGTTAGTTGTAAGTCAGAATAAGAGTAATCTGCAAGTATGTAGCCCCAGCCCACTGGTTGAAAAATTAAGGGGAGGGACAATCAAAAAGAAAGAGATTACAACAATATATTCGCACCTTATAAAGGAACAACAGATTGGGATAAAAAGCAAGGAAAAATGAGAGGGAGTAATTGGGGAAATAGATGAGAGTAGGTGGGACAAAGTGCTGAGAAGTATTAAGGAAGTCTCAAGTGTGGGTAATCATAGAATTATTCAATTTAATATAGTACATCAATTATATTATACCCCAATGCTCCTTTGTAGAATAGGGAAGCGAAAGGATGGAAACTGTCCGAGATGTGGCTGTGGGGAGGCAGATTTTGCACATATGCTTTGGACATGTAGTTCTTTGAAAGAGTATTGGGGGAGAGTGCACAAAAAAATTTAAGGAAACAGTAAGGTGAAATTTGAGCTGAACCCAGTCACAGCTTTGCTGGGAGACACTATGAACATTATTGCGAGAAAAAGGAGTAAGAAAATGGTACAAAAAATGCTTTTCTATGCTAGATTTATCATAATTAAACAATGGATGGCTCCCGGGACTCCAAGTTGTGAAAAATGGAAAAGATGTTATGAAAAGTATGAGGGAGCAGGGAATTAGAGGTGAGGGGTTAAGGCGTGTTTTTTTTCTTCTTTTTTTCTTTTTCTCTCTTAGGGCAAACCGGAGGGGAGGGGGGGATAGGGTGGAGGGGTGACTGGGGGAATTTTTGTATGGGGGTTATTTTTGTAATACATGTTTGTATATGAAAAATTGCATTGATGTAGTAATGATATTGTTTTGTATGGGAAAATGAAAAAATAAATAAAAAGATATTAATATAAAAAAAGTGTGGAAAGAGTGATTCTGTTTTTTTTCATTTGTTTTATGAGTGCAAACCAATTTGCGAGTTCTGGCATAAAATATTAGAAATGGTTAAGGTACGATTACAACTGGTAGAAGTGGGAGACCCAAAGGTGTGGTTGTTGGGTCAATGAGATGAGATAAATGATAAAAGGAAAAAACTGTTGAATAAACTGTTCTTTTTTAAAGAATAATGATTGCTAGAAAATGGATGGCAAAAGAGAGTTCGGTGGTAGAAGAATTTATTCCAAAGGTCTGCAAGATTATAAATTGTGAACATGCGTTATCTTATAGAGGAGGGAATCCCACATTTTTTTTTGCCATCTGGAGCCCCTGGCTGGAGTGAAAAAAGATGAAAAAATTAGATTGCTATTGAGATTAAGGTGATAAGGCCCTACATTCCTCAAATCATAAAATCAATTAGAGCTTTCTCTTTACCCTTTCGTTTTCCTTTTTTTTTTTTTTTTCTTTTTCTCTCTCCTCTTTCTCCTCAGGGGGAGGGGAAGGGGGGGGGGGGAAGGGAGGATGGGGAATAGGTAGGGACAAGGAGCAAGATAGGTCTAAGACTAAATAATTAAACTAGTGAAATAATACTGGGCCATGATAACAAAGGTGTTTGAAATTAGATAGTTTGACCAAAAATAGTAAGAACTATTGATGTAGAGTTTTTTTTATAAAAGAATGTGACCAGCGGGGCACTGGAATTTTGCCGTTAATTAAGGGGAAGATTAGGGGTGGTGGTCGTGGGGGGGTGGGAGGGGGGCGCGCTTCTGTGCGCACGGGTGTGGGCCGCGCCTTGGTCCCGGGCTCGGCTGGACAGGTACGTAATAATTATTTGTTAAATATATTTAAAGGTAGGAGTAGATAATATTCTCTGTTTTAATGACCTTAGGTAGAGCTTGCCTCGGCGTGGCCTCTGAGTTGAGTGTGTTAAAAATGTGTTTCTCTGGGGGCCATGGTTGGCTACAATAAATGGTTAGCTGGTCACCAGGGGAATATGGAAGAAGTGCGACACCTCTGCAGTGGCAGTGGAGAGGTTTAAGCGCAAGTTTAAAGGGCGGGGTCGGATGGTGGTTGGACGTCCATTTGGAGAAGGTGGGGGTCTGACGACCAGAGACTCACTGGGTGTGAGTGGATTGGTGGAGGAAGGAGGCCGCGGTGGCTTGATCTGCTGAAGAGGGTCGTGTATATATAGGATAGCTAAAAAAAAATTTTTTGTGTGTGTGTTGGAGTATTATTCTTATTATTTTTTTGGTAGTTGGTTTTGTGGTATTGTTTGAGGTTGTCTGGCCTGGTCGGGGGGGTGCAGCCTGTGCGTGGGCAGGCGGGGGCCGGAACCCCGCACAAATAGAGTAAAATGTAGATTGAACAGTTAATGGGAGGTGAAAGTAGGAGAGGGATAAGTACCACCCCTAAGAGATTATGGAATGAATCGGTGCCTCCCGTTGAGACTCCATGGGACAAAAAGCCTTCGTACTGGTCTATGGGAATAAAGGAGTAAGTCCTTGTGAGGGTGGGAAGGGGTATTTATGTAATATTATGATTATTTGTGGTTTTATAGGGTATGTTGATAATCCATTAAAATGAAATAAAAATTAAATAAAAAAAAAAAAAAATAATAATAATAATAATGCCCCCCTCCCCATTGGCAACTAACTCCTTCCTACAGGGGTCCAACTAAACCTGCCTGTGATTGGTAGGGATGTGTGTGAGATGAGACAGAGAGAATAGAGAATAGGATAGAAAAAAGAGGGAAAGCACTTGCACCTGTGAATGGACAAAGAACAACATGTGACTAATAAACAGTTAACTCTAAGGCCCCATTCACACGTCCGTGTCAGTTTTTACAGTCAGGAAATCCTGATCAGGAGACCTCAAATGTCATAAGGAAAGTATCAGGATTTCCTGACAGTAATCCGTTTTTTACCCTCGGGAAACCATCAGGAAAAACCTTCAGGATTTCCTGATGAGAAAAATAAAATAGGACATGATGGGAGATGTTTTTCTGCAAACTGGATGGTCACAGGCTGGAGAAGTACAACTCCCATTATTCCCGACTGACAGGACATGATGGGAGTTGTAATTCTGCAGTCTGTGGCCATCCAGGCTGCAAAAGTACAACTCCCATCATGACCTCTCAGCCGGGCATAATGGGAGTTGTACTTCTGCAACCTGGGTGGCCACAGACTGTAGAAGAACAACTCCCATCATGCCATGTCAGCAGGGCATGATGGGAGTTGTACTTCTGCAACCTGGATGGCCACAGGCTGTAGAAGTACAACTCCCATCATGCCATGTCAGCAGGGCATAATGGGAGTTTAAGTTCTAGTGGGGTGATCTCACCTGTCCTGGTTCCTGGTCTGCTGATCACTTTCGTCCGGGGGGTTGCCTGGCAGATGGTGCAGCGGCGACGGCAGCAGGAGGTGAGATTGGGGGGGGTTGCACTGGAGGATCGCAAGCCGGGGGGGGGGGGGGGGGGGGCGCTGTCCGTGGGGCGCTGTCTGGTGAAGGCTGTCCGGGGGGGCGCTGTCAGGGTGAGGCTTTTCAGGGGGGCGCTGTCTGGGGGAGGCTGTTCTGGGGGCCGCTGTCTGGGGGAGGCTGTCCGGGGGGCGCTGTCAGGGTGAGGCTGTTCGGGGGGCCGCTGTCTGGGGGAGGCTGTCCGGGGGGTGCTGTCAGGGTGAGGCTGTTCAGGGGGCCGCTGTCTGGGGGAGGCTGTCCGGGGGGCGCTGTCAGGGTGAGGCTGTTCGGGGGCCGCTGTCTGGGGGAGGCTGTCCGGGGGGCCCTGTCAGGGGGAGGCTGTTCGGGGGGCCGCTGTCTGGGGGAGGCTGTCCGGGGGGCGCTGTCAGGGTGAGGCTGTTGGGGTGGCCGCTGTCTGGGGGAGGCTGTCCGGGGGGCGCTGTCAGGGTAAAGCTGTTCGGGGGGCCGCTGTCTGGGGGAGGCTGTCTGGGGGGCGCTGTCAGGGTGAGGCTGTTCGGTGGGCCGGTGTCTGGGGGAGGCTGTCCGGGGGGCGCTGTCAGGGTGAGGCTGTTCGGGGGGCCGCTGTCTGGGCGCGATGCCCATCAGCAACGCACCCTGGGGAGGAGATACAGCGGTGTGCCGGGGGCCCGCAGCAGCCAGCTCTGCGTGCGGTCCTGGTCCGGTGGGGGGGGCGGAAGGCTGTGCGTGCGGGTGGCAGCCAGGGGTCCGGGTGCTCGGCAGAAAGGTGTGCTAAAGCTGCGGGGGTCCCGGCGGGCTCTTAACCAATCCGGAATCCCGGGCACTTTCCTGATGTACATCAGGAAAGTGCCCGTGATTCCGGCGCCCCCATAGACTTCTATGAGGGCGTCCGGGCTGGAATTCCGGAAAAAATAGGACATGTCCTATTTTTTCCGGATCTATTTTCCGGAACGGACACCCTTCCGGAAAAATCCGGGAGGGTGTCCGTGACCAATTAAAGTCTATGGGTCCGGAGATCCGGATGGTTTTTCCGGACGTGTTAAGGGGGCCTTAGCCTCCTTCAGCCGTGCATAGGAGATAATAGACACTTTAGTGACACCTAGTGGAAAAAAACTCTAACTAACGAGGATACTTCATCTCACTTGAGTGAACACGAGGGGGTTACCTTACTCAGGTGCAATAAAGACTTTGGAAGCCCAAAATGGGTGACTACACTTGTGCATGGAACTGGTCTGGCATGGTACGTATTAAAAGCAACTCAGTCTTCCAGAGGCAGCTCGGTCTGCACACCATATCAGAGTCATAAGTCAAAAATACGTCCCAGATTTGACTGTATGGGGCCCCGAAATTCCTGATCACGGCCCTTAGGATACTTTATGGGGCCTGTAGTCCCAACCCCAGGACGTGATTGGGTCTGAGACTCCAACCCCGGGACCAACACTACAGGCTGACTGCTGGCCGCCAATCAACAATTCATACCTTTGGCCAGCCGCGCTGATTGCCCGGGGGTGGTAAAGCAGAGGCATGATCAAAGGACGCTGATGCACCCCTGGCAACCTAGCCAGCCGGTAGCTAGAGACGAGTCCAATACATAGAATAAAAATAGAACAGTTTACTTGCAGGAACTTAGTGCAATATAATAGTACTTTGGCAGGAAAACAATTCAGTGCAGTACAAGGAAACAATCTTGCAGTTAAGGTAGAGATCAGGTGCTTTGGAGAAGAGAGTTTTGTAGAGGAGAGATGGTGTCTGAAGGGCCTTGTCCAATTTAGTAGTGTACTCTGCTTGGAACAGTTAGAGGTGTGTAGAAGAGATACAAAGAACACTGATACTCATGTATAGACTTCTATCTGACCGCCTTCGGCCCTAAGGTTGCGAGCTACTCGTCCTGTCAGGGTAGTATGGGCCTCAGGCCTAGTTATCTGGGCTAAGCAGACTCACGAGACTTCTCACTCATCCTGCACTGCGCAGTGGAATACTAAGACTCTCTGTAACTTTGTTCCACTAAATTCCTGTGACTGCTGAGGTAACTGCCCTGCACTGTTAGAGAGGTTACTCGTACAATCCTTCTGTGGCTGCTCTCTCCCTGGTACTTCCTTAGCACTGCATCGTGGTTGTCTTTCTCATAAGGAAGATATGTGGCAAGATGAAAGAACGCAGACGCTGACTGGCTGGTAGCTAGGGACTACATCGGTGCGCTCTCTGCACCTGGCTGGCATTGGCAAGGGGCCGGCATTATGTCCTCTCTATTCCTAAAACTAAATCTTTCTAAAACAGAGCTTCTTGTGTTTCCACCCTCTGCTAACTCCCCTCTACCTGACATTTCCATATCCCATGCAACCACAACCCCTACTCAGCAAGCTCACTGCTAGCTCATGTTTGTCTCTGATCTGTCCTTCATTCTCCTTGTTCAATATGTTTCACTTTCTTGTCACCTGCATCTCCAAAATCCGTCCCTTCCTTACTGCTGAATCAGCTAAGACCCTCATTGCAGCTCTGATTTATTCACGTCTTGACTAGTGATGAGCGAGCATACTCATTCGAGTATTAAGGTACTCGAAGGTACTCGATGCTCGGACGAGCTTCTTGCGATACTCAAGAAAATGGTACATTGTGTGATGACGTAGGACCCATACATGTCAATAGCAGCAATTGGTTGGCCAGATCAGATGACTTGGGCATATAAGAATCAGGGCAGGCGGTGCTCGCCTAACATGCATGCTGGAAGCGATTAGGGACAGAGCTGCTGATTGTCAAGGAGAGTGTTAGGGAGGGAATTAGCGTTCCTGTAGGCAGGCATACTAGAGAAAGAACCCAACAGCCCTTGTAAGGGCTTAAAATCTTTATTTTTTTTGGAGTACTCCTGACTGCTGGCTGGGACTTGCAGTGCAGCTACCCCGATCTTAGCTGGCGGAAAGGGGACAGCAGGTGGTACATTCAGACCCCAAAGAAGTCCTCAGTACTATTATTATTTGTTGTGGCTGGTGCTGCTGACAACACTGATTACTGGCTATTCACTCTCCTGGACCCTCGGTACAAGCAGAACTTTTCCACTCTTATTCCTGCCGAGGAACGGAGTATGAAAATGAATCAATATCAACAGGCCCTGGTGCAGAAGCTGGAAGGCTGCCTTATCTACCTTGTTCACTGATTTCTTACCGCCATGCTGTGTCAGGCCTAATTTTTGGGAGGTTGAACACCTGCTTCATCTACCTCGTTCACTGAGTTCTCACTGCCATGCTGTCAGGCATAATTTTTGGGAGGTTCCACGCCTGCCTCATCTAAAGGCCGGTAAAGGCAACTTTATGATCTATTTTTATTTAATCTTCAATTTCAATTTTCAAATCAAATCGACTTCAAGTTAAGTGCTATTTTGCAGGGCTGTCAGGTCATCATCTATTGTACCTTCAAGATACACGCCACAGCTAAAAGGAACACACAGTGAAAATGGTGGATCCTAATTTAGGATCCTTGTGTTGTCCATTTCAAACCATATAATTGGTGGGTGGATGTAAACTTGTCCTCTGCCGTCCTTTAATTTTGTAGCTGTTTCAAAGGCAGTAGTCAGCAGCTCGGTAAAGGCCACTTTATGGCCTGTTTTTTAATATTTAATTTAAATTTTCAAATCAAATCTACACTACTTCAATTCAAGTGCTATTTTGTAGGGCTGTCAGGTCATCTATTGTATCTCCAAGATACACGCCACAGCTAAAAGGAACACACAGTGAAAATGGTGGAAAAAGTCCACCCACTACTACCGCACTTGCCCTCTCTTAGATACTCTTTAAAGGATTAAAAGTGTATTCATTCAAATTTCGGGGCCTCTTAAGAAGACTGTATTGTTATTTCTTCTTCCCTACCTCCAATGATTTTGAGGGTGTGAGTTTAGCCATAATCCGGCTATTTTATTGGATGATTGTATTGTTCATTTCATACCATGTTATTGCTGGATACAAACTTGAATAAATTTTAAGAAAATCAAATTTCAAACTCAAAATTTAAATTAATTCGATTTTAAATTCAAATTTTAATTCCAACTTAAAATCAAATTATAATTCAATTTTCAAAAATAAATTTAATTATTTTTTTTTTTTTATTCGGTCGCCAGAACAGAAGCGGTGGGGAGAAGTGGTGAGTGACATGATACTGGTAAAATTACCCCAACTGCTAAAGTAGTCAGGGGGTGTCATGACCCAGCCCTGGTCAGTCTAGTAAATTAAAAGACAAGTTATTAAGGGAGGGAGGAGGGGAGCAGTCAGCTTGTCAGCACTGACAGGGGAACACTCTCCAAGGCCTTTGACCTTCAAAGTGAGCTTCAAGCCTTTGACCTTGGTTGCATGTGCCTTGCCCATCTTGGTCTGGGTCAGCACTATTGTCCTGAGGTTGACCACCAGGCTGTTGCCCAGAATTTGGCGTAATGGTGCAATTAGGCAGCCTCAGAGGCATCTATGCATGCTGCCCCTGCTGTTTCCTGTCCATTTCCGTGGTGTTTCGATCATTTTCTGAGGTTGCCAGGTTTTAAAGCAACCTTCACTGGGCTTGGGTCACCTGCAAAAATGCTCGAGTCTCCCATTGACTTCAATGGGGTTCGTTACCCAAAACGAGCACCCCGAGCATCGGAAGTATTTGACTCGAGTATAGAGCACCCAAGCATTTTAGTACTCTCTCATCACTAGTCTTGACTACTGCAATTCCTTACTTATCGGCCTTCCCCTCTATAAACTCTCCCCCCTCCAGTTTATTCTTAATGCAGAAGCCAGGCTTATCTCCCTGTCCAAATGCTATATAGAATCCTCCCCCTTGTGCAAGTCATTACATTGGCTCCCTATTAACCCCTTGCTTCCGCAGCCTGTTTTGGCCTTAATGACCAGGGCTTATTTTTCAAATCTGACCTGTCTCTCTTTATGTAGTTATAACTCTGCGATGCTTTTAACTATCGCAGTTATTCTGCGATAATTTTTTTCTGACATATTCCTCTTTATGTTTGTGGTATACTTTGGTTGATAACACAACATTTGCACAAAAAATTAGAAAAATGTATGTTTCTTTATCTTCAAAACTCTCTTTTCCTAAGAAAGATAGTCATGCCACATGAACTAATTATTACTGCAACATCTGCAACATGTCTGCTTTATGGTGACGTCATTTGGTGAACGTCCTTTTACTTGTTAGGATGTTAGAGGGCTTCGAAATTTTGCAGCGTTTTTTAAAATTTTCAGGAAAATTACAAATTCTGATTTCATTAGGGACCAGTTCAGTTCTGTAGTGAATTTGTTAGTTACCCCCATAAATCTCTCCGCTGTAAAAACTGCACCCCTCAAAGTATTCAAAGTAACATTTCACAAGTTTATTAACCCTTTAGGTGTTTTGCAGAAATTTAAGCAAGTTGGAGGGGAAATTTAACATTTTCAATTTTTTGGCAGATATTCCATTTCAATCCATTTTTTTTCCTCTTACACATCAAATGCTTACTGAGAAATGGAACACACTATTTATTCCCCTTATTTCAGTGTTTCTAGAAATCCCCCATATGTTGGCGCAGTGCGTCAACCACAGGCCGCAGACATGACAGAGACCTGGAGAATTTTGGGGTCTTTTCTTATTTCAGGTTTTTTTAGCCATTATACCATGTCACAGAGGCCTTGCGGTGCCAAAATATTTGTGTAAGACGGGTTGACGTTTCCATCGGTATCATTCTGGGGGACATGTGACACCCTAATAATTTTTTAATTAATTTTGTTCTGAAGTGGTACGAATAAAAAAAAAATTTTGCAGCAGTTTTTCATTATTTTTTTGTGCGCCGTTTAATATAAGTTGCATATGACATGTTATCGTTATTTTTCAGGTCGGCACGGTTACAGTGATATCCATTTTATATAGCTTTTGTTTAGTTTATGGCATTTATACTATACTGTTTGTGTCTTGCATATTGTAAGAGCAGTAATATTTAAATTTTTTCACCAATGGAGTTATGTGAGGGTTTTTCTTTTGCAGCATAAGCTGACGCTTTTAGTGGTACACCTTTTGGGTACATCGGACTTTTTGATAGGTTTTTCCTTTATTTTTTAGGGGGCGGGATTAACAAAAAATTTTTAATTTTTGTTAGTTTTTTTATTATTTTTTTTAATGGCGTTAATCGGGTGGAATGATTAATGTAACGGGTTAATAGACGGACGCGAATTACGGACGCGTCGATACCAAATATGTGTATCTTATTTATAGGGGATCTTTTATAAAGGGGGTGTGGGGAATGTGTATATTTATTTATTTATTTATATATATTTATTTTAATTTATTTATTTATTATGTATTTAATTTATTTATTGTAATTAATTATTTCTTTAATTGCTATGGATACCCGAGCAATCGCGCGGCTCCGGGTGGGAGAGAATGCAGAGGGAGCCGGGGGAGATGGGGGAGCACGGGGAGGTGACGGCCGCACGGTGGGGAACTCGGAGGCAGAGAAGGGCAGCCTGGGGGGAGTGCAGCAGCATGTGCCGCAGCCTCCTCCCAGGCATCCGATCTGCAGGGGGGCCGGCTCAGGATGGGGGAGCACAGAGAGCGGGCGGCCGCATAGAGGGGGGGCGGGGGCTCGGCAGCAGAGAAGGGAAGCCTGGGGGGAGCGCAGCAGCATGTGCCGCAGCCTCCTCCCAGGCACCCGATCGGCAGGCAGGAGCATATCTCCCCATAGACGCTGCGGTCGCATCGACCGCAGCATCTATGGGGTTAACTGGCTGAGGGGAGCACAGCTCCTCTCTGGGCAGTGGCAGCAGGAGGAGGCTGTGTGACACAGCCTTCTCCTGCTGCCCGATCGCATCTAGGAACAGAGGGGGAGGCAGAGAAGTCATGATGTCTAGGGACGTCATGATGCATTCTGCCACTGCTTTTCATGACGTCCCTGGACGTCATATTGGGGGAAGGGGTTAAAGGGGTTATCCAGTGCTACAAAAACATGGCCACTTTCTTTCAGAGAAAACACGACTCTTGTTTCCAGTTCAGTTTGCAATTAAAGGGGTTATCCAGTGCTACAAAAACATGGCCGCTTTTCCCCCTCTCTTGTCTCTAGTTCAGGTGTGGTTTGCAATTAAGCTTCATTTGCTTCAATGGAACTGAGTTTGAAACCCCACCCAATCTGGAGACAAGAGAGGGTGAAAAGTGGCCATGTTTTTGTAGCGCTGGATAACCCCTTTAAGCTCCATTTATTTCAATAAAACTGAGCAGCAAAACCCCATCCAAGCTGGAGACAAGAGTGGGGCTGTCTCTGTAAGAACATGGCCATGTTTTTGTAGCGCTGGATAACCCCTTTAAGCACAGGATACAATGTAAACTACTGCTGACCCATAAAGCTCTCCACAGTGCTGCACTTCTCTATGCACTTCTCTATATCTCCTCTGTCATCTCTGTCTAGCGTCTTATCTGTGCTTTACACTCTGCTAATGACTAGAGATGAGCGAATAGTGAAATATTCGGAAATTTAAATTAAATTCGAATAGCCCCCAATATTCGACTAATGATCGAATATCGAATCCCATTATAGTCTATGGGAGAAAAATACTCGGGACTTGAAAATCAATATTCTATCACTTGTAGGTCACCAAGTCTATAATGACATCTCAGGAAATGATGCCAACACCTCTGGAATGCATCTGGGAAAGCAGGGGAATAGTGATGAGCGAGTACTAAAATGCTCGGGTGCTCGTTACTCGAGATGAATATCTCCAGATACTCGAGTGCGCTTTCGAGTAACGAACCCCATTGAAGTCAATGGGAAACTTGAGCATTTTTGCAGGGGACCCAAGTTCAGTAGAGGGAAGATCGTGTGAAAACCTGTCAACCTCAGAAAATGATGGAAACACAATGGAAATGGACAGGAAACAGCAGAGACAGCATGCATGGATGCCTCTGAGGCTGCCTAATCGCACCATTATGCCAAATCCGGGGCAATGACCTGGTTAAAACAGTGGTAGGCATATGAACCCCCCAAAAACGTTGCCTGACACAGCATGGCAGTGAGAACACAGGGAACCATTAAAATAGAGGTAGCATATGATGAACCACCCAAAAACGTTGCCTGACACAGCATGGCGGTGAGGACACAGAGAACCATTAAAAACAGAGGTAGCATATGAACCACCCCAAAATTTAGCCTGACAGAGCATGGCAGTGAGGACACAGGGAACCATCCATACACAGGTAGCATATGAACCACCCAAAAACTTAGCCTTACACCACAGACCCAGACCAAGATGGACAATACAATAATCCAAATAAAAATAGACGAATTATGGCTAGATTTAGCCTCACACCCTCATGTAGTTGTGCATGAGAGGCATATCTTTGGAGGTAGGGATGAAGAATAACAATACAGTCTTCTTAAGAGTCCCCGGAATTTGATTTGATCGAATGAATACACTTTCAATCCTTTAAAGAGTCTCTAAGAAAGGGCAAGTGTGGTAGCCTGTCTATTAAAAAGACCTGGTCAAAAGGATACAACAACATCCGAGGAAGGATAGAAGCTACTGTTTAAAGGCCTGGTCAATCCTGCCTTCAAAACGGCTACAACTTCGAAAAAAGGTAGAAGGTACTGGTGAAAGGATGGCAGAGGATACCCGTAAGATGACATCCACAGATAATATGGTTTGAAATGGACAAGACAAGGATGCTAAATTGAATTTGACTGTAGCAGTTGGGGTAACATTCCCTGCATAATGTGACTCCCCACTTCTCCCCCACCGCTGTTTTGAGTTTGAATTTGACTGTAGCAGTTGGGGTAACATTCCCTGCATAATGTGACACCCCACTTCTCCCCCACCGCTGTTTCGACTTTAAATTTGACTGTAGCAGTTGGGGTAACATTCCCTGCATAATGTGACTCCCCACTTCTCCCCCCACCGCTGTTTCAACTTTGAATTTGACTGTAGCAGTTGGGGTAACATTCCCTGCATCATGTGATTCCCCACTTCTCCCCCACCGCTGTTTTGAGTTTGAATTTGACTTTAAATGTGACTGTAGCAGTTGGGGTAACTTTCCCTGGTTGACTTGCGGAAATGCGCACAGACGCGGTGCACCTTAGTGAACAAGTCAGCCAAATTGGGGTAGGTTTTAAGGAACGGCAGCAACACTAGGTTGAAGAAGTGGGCCAGGCATAGTACATGTGTGAGGCTGCCGAGTTGCAGAGCCGCCGCCAGGTTCTGCCCCTTGTCACATGCAACCAAGCTCACTGCTAATTACACAGGGTAATAAGCAGTGAGCTTGGATATGGCTTCAATAAGACATAAATAAATTTAAAAATTAATAAACGTCAGTCTGTCATCGCTGTCACTTGACAGGTGGGTGCGCCTATTAGTGACTTATTAGTGCACTGAAGATCCGCTCTGACAACACACTAGGGGCAGGGCGCTCGAAATCTGGCTGAATCAACACTGGAGCCTCTGAGAAGTAGTGCTGAAGTGTGTCGAAGGCCTTGATAGCCTCTGTGGACCAGTGTACCAGATCCCGCCCCCCTTTTTAATCATATCTGTAAGAGGTTTGGCTATGATAGAAAAACCCTTAATAAATTTTCTATAATAATTAGCAAAACCTAAAAACCTTTTGTAGGGCCTTCAGGTTGCTAGATCACTCACAATTCTCAATGGCTGCTACTTTGATCTGATCCTTAGTAAATGAATCAGGGGTAATATTATAACCCAGAAACGAGACTTCTTGAATCCCGAACTGGCACTTCGACAACTTGGCACAAAGATTATTCTGTCTCAGAAGCTCCATTACAGTACGAACATGCTGCAAATGGGTCGACCCAAAAACTAGAATATCATCAAGATATACAACAAGAAAATGTCCAAGCTGCTCCCAAAAAATGTTGTTAACAAAGTGTTGGAAGACCGCCAGGGCATTACACAACCCAAAGGGCATGACGAGATACTCTAAGTGACACTCTGGGGTGTTGAATGCGGTCTTCCAATCATCACCTTCCCTGATGCGGATTAAATTGTATGCCACCCACAGGTCAATCTTCAAAAACCATTTAGCGCCCACAATCTGATTGAACAAATCGGGGATTAGGGGCAGCGGGTGTTGATTCTTAACAGTGATTTTATTTAGTTCCCGATAGTCAATACAAGGCCGGAGACCCCCGTCTTTTCTGCCCACAAAAAAGAATCCTGCCCCCATGGAGGAAGAGGAGGGACGGATGTGGCCCTTACGTAGATTGTCTTTAATGTATTCCCGCATAGCTTCCCTCTCAGGGCAGGACAAGTTAAATATGCAACCCAGAGGGCATTTGACACCAGGAACTAAATCTATGGCACAGTCATACGGTCTGTGGGGTGGCAACCCCTCTACCGCCTTCTCATCAAACACATCGGCATAGTCCGACAAAAATTCCGGAATCTCTCCTTCCCCCGGGGAGCATTCAGCGAGAGACACAGCAATACAATGAGAATCACACCCAGGCCCCCACCACACCAGTTCCCTGCTGGACCAATCAAAAACTGGGTTATGTGTTTCCAACCATGATAACCCCAGAATTACGTCAGATGACAAATTATGCATAAGAAGGAAATCAAGACTTTCAACATGGACTGACCCCACCTTAACCTCCAGGCGAGGGGTCACATATCGTACGTCCCCCTGAGCAAAGGGAGCAGAGTCTGCTTCAGTGACATTAACAGGACGCTGGAGCAGCAGGGGACATACTTCCAAACCAGAAAAGAACACAGGATTAATAAAATTTGCGGAGGATCCAGAATCAATCTGGGCGTACCCATTGATACTTTTACCTCCCACAGACAGAGAAATAGGCAACAATAGCTTATTTTTGAAGGTTACCTGTGCGCCTGAGAGACCCCCTCGATAATCTCTCAGGCGCTGGAGTTTTCCGGCGGTGACCTCAGTCTAGAAGGACATTGTCGGATCTGGTGTCCTGTCTTCCCGCAGTAAAAACACAGATTATTCTGTATGCGATGGGCTCTTCGGGTTTTAGCATCGGTAGTATCCACCTGCATGGGTTCTTCAGGTGAGGGCAAGACAGGAAGGGAAGGCTTAGGGTTAGGAAGCTGTGAGACGGGGTTTTTAGGGAAGTCGGGGGTACCCCTCTCTTTTTGTTGGTCCCTAAATCGCTGGTCCACTCGAATAGCCAAAGTCATGCTCTCCTCTAGTGAGTAAGGAGGGGGGTATGCCACCAACATATCCTTCAGTCGGTCACTAAGGCCTACCCGAAACTGAAATTGGAGGGCCGTGTCCTTCCACGTGGAGCGACCACTCCACTGCCTGAACTCTGAGCAGTACTCCTCCACTGGACGTCGGCCCTGTCTCACCCAGTCAACTGACGCTCAGCATTGGCTGCACTGCACAGTAACTATGTTACTGTAGAGTAACCCCAATGCCGTAAAAAATTGGTCAGAAGTCTGCAGGTCAGGGGGCAGGGAGAATGCCCACTCTTGCGGTGGCCCTTGGAGAAGGGATATGATGATGCCGACCTTCTGAGACTCGTCTCCCGAAGAGCGGGTACGCAATCTAAAAAATAGCTTGCACCCCTCCCTGAATGCACGGAACCTCCTCCTGTCCCCCGAGAACTTATCTGGGAGCTGAATGGGCATCTCAGGAGGTGCTGGGGAGGTCACCATGAGTTGTCGGGATGTCGTCTCTTGATCCTGGACCCTTTCAGCAAGCTCCTGAACCATAGTGTTGAGCCGCTGCATTTGGCCACGATATTTGACATGGCGGTCCGGTTGTCCATGGGGCAACGGCAGTATTGGGCTGGCTATTCTGTCAGAAAGGGGAACAAACACAACCAGACAGTGGGCCCCAATCTGAACCACCCTCAGTCGACCCTAGGCGGTCGCGGACAACCACGGAGACGTTCCCTGCACTGAGTACGTGAGACACAAAACACGACAGACAGACAAACACAATATAGAAGCGTGAACAAAGCCAGGTCAAACCACACGGGCAACGCAATACCAAATCAGAATGCAAAGAGTAGTCACGGGTAAGGCGGGAGGTCAGAAAAAACTAGCAAACAGTCAGCAGGAATTAGGACGGGGAGAGCAGGAATAGACTAGGGGAGCTGGGACCAGGGGTTAACCTAATAGCCAGCGATTACAAGCTGGCTCTGACTCTCACTTATACTGGATCAGGAGCCCGGGGTTATTCTAATTTTCTGAAACTTTTGGGTCTTTGGGGTTTTTCTTGGCTGTAATCTATAATCATCAACTTTAACAGAAATAAACGCTTGAAAAAGTTCACTCTGTATGTAATGACTGTATAGAATGAGGTCACTTTTTGAATTGAAATACTAAAGAAAAAAATTTATTTTGTTGATATTCTAATTTATTGCAAACCACTGTATGTGTGTGTGTGAGATGTTATTTTTTTTAGAATGCCAAACAGAACACATAGGACACATAGGGGGAGATTTATCAAAGGGTGTAAAATTTAGACTGGTGCAAACTGCCTACAGCAACCAATCACAGCTCAGCTTTCCTTTCAGCACTGCCAAAAGCTGAGCTGTGATTGGTTGCTGTGGGTAGTTTGCACCAGTCTAAATTTTACACCCTTTGATCTCCCCTATAGTGCACAAATCAGTAGTACTAACACAATAGTTTTTATGGCACACTCACAGAATACAGCCATATACCAGATATATCATTTTTATAATGCCATACAGAAAAAGGCGTTCAAATTCGTAGTACCAAACTTGTTTTTTGTTATGGCACACTCGCAGTATACAGCTGTATACCCTGGGGGAGATTTATTAAACGTTGATTAAAGATAAACTGGCTCCGTTGCCCCTAGCAACAGTCAGATTCCACCTTTTATTCCTCACAGACTCTTTGGAAAATGAAAGGTGGAATCTGATTGGTTGCTAGGGGCGACTGAGACAGTTTCTCTTTACACCATGTTTGATAAATCTCTCCCCCCCCCCTACCTCTACAGTAGATACACTACAGCCTATTGCTCACATTGTACTGCCCATACCTCCCAACTTTTAGGATGGCCAAAAAGGGACACTTGCGGCCCACACAATGGCTTAATCATTGTTTTGTGGCACAGATTATGGCCCCATAATGGATCTGTAACACCTACACATGTGTACATGGGGTCATTTGAACTGCATGTATGCAATGATGTGTGAAAGGGGCTATAATGTCACATTGATTCATCTGAGTATAACAACAGAGGGACTTGGATCAAAAGTAGGGACTGTCCCTCCAAAAGAGGGACACTTGGGAGGTATGACTGCCTGTGTGAACACACTGTCTCAAAACACCTTCTAAATCTCTGCTTTCTCTATTTTTAGCCCTAACAAGGGCTTTTGGGGGTCCCTTCCTACCTAACTTCTTCTAAAAGCTAACTCTCACTGGTATACAGTCTCTCCCTCTCTAGCTCCAACCACCAAGTGAAACGTATATGAAATCCCCTATTCGATAAATCAGAAGGTCACATGGTTTAGCCAGCCAATCACAGTTAAAGCTTTTTTAAAAGTCCTGTCTATTCCTAGTGCCTGTCCCTCTCCCCTGCATGTTTATTGGCTAAAAAGTGCCAGGGGAGTAGGAGGGCCCATCAAATTTTTACTGTGTTTTTAGTTTCAAACTATTCAAACTATTCAAAGTGTAGTATTCATTCGAATGACTATTTGATCGAACACTACTCGCTCATCACTACTTATGACCTATGCCTAACATCCCCCTTAATCCACACCTTTCACGCCTGTCTTCAGCATGCATGCATTGCCTAAGACTGTCAGACTCCCCTCCAATACCCAAAGCTTTAAATGTGCCCTTAAAACTCATCTTTTTAAACAGGCTTATTGGGTTCCCTAATTTGGTCACTCCCCCCCCCTTCCACTCAAGCACTTAGACCTGTAGCATGCAGGTATTGGTTGGTAACTGATTAACCCACCTCTACCTGCACTGCCCTATTTATAAAGATGGCTGGACCATAGTAACAGCAAAGCACTTTTGTCTCTCGGCCTTTTGTCTCTAATACTTTCTTCATAGCCTGTAAGCTCTTCCGAACAGGGCCCGCACTCCTCATGTATGGTTTATAATTACACATGTATCTCTGTAATGTCTGACTTTTGTCAGACAAGTACTGTGTCTATCCCTAGAATTGTAAAGTGCTGCAGAATCTGTTGGCGCTATATAAATTATTATTATTATTACAATGTTATTTTCTTGATTTTTTGGGGAGAGTCTCTCTTTCACGGTCTCTGGTCACCCCCATACACAGTGCTCCTGCCAGCATTATTTATTATTTAAGTGATAGAGGCGCTGTGTGTATGGTGCTGCTGGCCACCTCTGCCCCACACACACATATATCCTTGATTTTGGAACCAGATTTATGTCTGATGTAGAGTGAAAAATGTGATGACTGCGCAGACAGAAATTTGTTTTTGGTGCAATGGCATATTAATAAACGGAAAAAGCTTTTAAGGTATGATTTTTTCTACAAGTTGCAAATTAATGCACAAATGGTATTTTCTAAAATAACTTGTTTCCTAAAATATTGTGTAATATCTTAGACGGTAACATACAGATAATATGTAACTCTCCATACAAATAGATTCCTGGGCACTACGCTGTGGAAGCTAAGTGTATATATTTCCATAAAATGTTAACTAGGCAAGTGTTATCTAATGTAGAAGAAGGATTTAACTGTAGTGATAGAATTTACTAAGCTGGCAAACACATAAAAAAACCCTTATAGTGAGTAAGGGTTTGGTAAGGGAAATGCATGTTTGCAATAAAAGCAGCTTAGTAGCCCGATCAGTAAAATTTTCGCCTGGCCAGTGAAGACAAATTATCACCACTGAAAATAGAAAGTGCTTAGCATTACTTTTTTGGTCATTTTTTTTTTTTTAATTTACTCTTATATATTTAAACTACAGAACTACATTTTTTTTAAATCTACCTTCTCAGCATATACATCTCCTGACTGTGGTGTTCTCTAGGCCTCACTGTGGTTATTTGATAACCCTGGATACGCATTTTGATTTGGACAAATGCAAAAATCTTACTTTTATTTATCGCCATCCAGCCGAGGCATACAGGTCAGTATTTTTTAAAAGAAGAAAATTTTTTAACATGGAATCCCCCTTAAATATTGTTGTACTTTATTAGACACCTATTTATGATTTGAGCTTTCTTTTATAGACCCAGAAATGCAGCATTAAATCAAGTTAGTTTCGAGTGACCTCAGCAAATCTAAATGAATCATAGGGCCGTATTTAGAGCTTGTGCTGCCCTACCACTTTAACTAAATACACCTCATTAGGGCAATTCTGCAAGCGTATAAATGTTTTTGCAGGTCTGTCACAAATGCACATGAATTATGTGTGGATTTTGTTGCAGAATTACTTGTGATTTCAGCACTATATACAGAAATTAGTGAAATAAATCATAAATCTACATCAAATCTGCATTTTAATTAATTACAAATCCAATTCAGAGTTCAGTCCATGATAAACATCCGGCATACTGACTGTATATCGGTACCATCCCGTATACCACTGGACAAGTGAACACAGCCTAAGTGAAATGCAAGACTTTAGTGGTCAAGTCAAAAATTGGTTTAGGGTGCCTTCACATGTAACGGATCCGCAGCGGATTTCTTGCTGCAAATTCGCAGCGAGGTCCGCTGCGGATCTCTGCCCTGTACACTTACGGGCAGACAAACTCGCAGCGGGATGGACATCTCGCTGAGAGTATGTCTGCAGCCCGCCCCGTTAACTCCCTTGCCACCTGCTCCTTGCTCCGGCTTGCTTTGGAGCTCCCGGGGTCTTCACATCCCGCTCAGCCAATCAGTGCACTGCGGCAGGGCAGCGCACTGATTGGCCGAGCGTGACGTGCCGGGAGCCCTGAAGCAAGCCGGAGCGTGGAAAAGGTGATGTATACGCTCCGGGGGGGTTAACGGGGCGGTAGTGGACATACTCACTGCGAGTTTGTCTGCCCATAAGTGTACAGGGCAGGGATCCGCAGGGGACCTTGCTGTGGATCCGTTATGTGTGAACGCACCCTTACTGAGTAAAGGGGAAATATTGCCTGTAGCATCAAATTCTAACCTTGCATATTCTGCTAAATTGTGGCATATCTCAACCTTTCCATGACCACGGTTTGGCACAAGCAAGATGAATCAATGAATATTTTAGGCTGATGAAGGTGACATAATGGTGTGTGGGATTTTTTTACTTCCTGGTTTCTTTGATACCCGTGTCCATTGTATGGACAATAGGTATTATCTATACAGCTCAGGCTCAGATTGGAACTCCGGGGAACCTGGGAACATTAAGAGCATAGCTGCAGTGAGCACCTGGAATACGCAGCTGGGGTCCCCTGTTGCTGGGTAGCTCACTCAGATGCTGAGTACTGTGCACATCATTTAACTGAGAGAGCTCCTAACTAGCGCTTTCAGTTACACCCAGTGGTATGATGGACAGAGCGAAAAGCCATTGGCTCCACGCCAATCACCCTTGTCAAAGTTCGCTCTGAAACGCAGCTCCGGCTCACAAATCATGTCCCTTGTGCGCCAGAGCACAACAGATGAGAGCAGCCTCTTGTGACCGCAGGCAGAGGCTTAAAAAAGACTGAGAACCAGCCAAAATGTTGCGGAGATGTGAATAAAGAAATTACGTTTTTCACTAGAGGTGTTGTCTCCTGCTAAATTTGTTCAGGATCTAGTCTAGCGGTTCCCAACCAGGGTGCCGCGGCACCAAGGGGAATTGTGACACTTGCACCACTCATTTTGATGTTCTGCCCACCTCCTGTAAAGCAGGGGAAGCATGCAGAACATTAAAGTGAACATAATGTAGGAGCAGGAACTGTCAGCATCCTGCTCCTATAGTACATTCAATCGTAAAGGCTGCCGGCACTTCATGCCAGCAGCCATGGGACGCTGGGACATGATCTATCCAGCAGTCGTGCCTGCCGGAAGATCGTGCCTACGGTGCACAGGCTGGAGCACAAAGATAAAACAGCTGCTCCCTGCAACCACATAGCCTGGTTTAGGTGAGTAATTTTTTTTATAATAATTGGGGCACAGCATGGGGCATTATTACTATGGAGGCTAGAGCAGGGGGCATTTTTACTGAGGGGAACAGCATGGGGGACATTTTTATGATGAAGGGCGTAATAGGCAGTATATCATTACTAAGAATAGAAAAAAGGAAAAATTGGCAGCACATCTATGACTCTGTTCACACTGCAGGTTGCGCGCTGCCTGTGGCTAAAGTACAGACAAAAAAAAACTGCTGTTGCAGTTACCTTCAGTTTTTTTGTCATTACTATGAATGGCACAACAGTTGGCATTTTTATTATGAGGGGCACAGGGGGCACATCAGGGTGCATTAATACTATGGGGGGCTTAGCAGTGGGGGCATAGCAGGGAGGGCACATATGGAAGGTACATTAGGTGGCCGCAATCCTGGCTCCTTTTTGCAGCCTGGGACCATGGCTATTAGTGGCTATTGGCAGGTGTGGACAATCGCTGTGAAACATGACAGCTGCATTTAAATGTCCTTTACAGCCCCTATCCCTGGTGTCTAGTGGCTAGTGGCGATTGCAGAGGTGGGAAACCCTTCCTCTTATTGGCCCAGGACTCAGCGTTGGAATGACGCTGATCCTGGCTCGGTATTCTATTGATCCTCTATTGATCAGTGTAGTTGTATTAGTTTTTTTTTAAATGTTTTAATTTTTTAAAAGCTGTCAAATAAAAAAAACTATGCAAATTGTCTATTGTTGTAAACTTACCACCTTGACAAACATTTTTAACAAGTCAGTTTTACCATAGGGTGAATGGCGTAAACACAAAACCATCCCAAATAAAAAATATTGCATTTTATTTTCCCTGCGCATATCATTTTTTTTCCTGGTTTGGCAGCATATTTTATGCAGAAATTAAGTCTGTCATTGTGAAGTACAATTAGTGCTGCAAAATAAGGTCTCGTGGTTCTGTAGGTAAAAAAATGCAAGTGCTATGGCCTTTTAAACACAAGGAGGAAAAAAATGAAAATTAGCCTGGGAGGGAAGGGGTTAAGGAAGGGGACGATTTGGGTCTTCAGGAAAGCCCTATTTTCATACCTGACTTGTGTCATTCTTTTACTTATCCAAGATAATCTGAGAATGTTTTTATGACACATTGTAATTGATGTAATTTTGAAAAAATGTTTGTTGAAAATTTTTGAAAAACATTTTGGAAAAAGTGCATTTGTTTTACATTTCAAATAAATAAAAGATAAACTTAGTCATCACACAATATTGAATGCTTTTGGAAAAGGGAAAATTTTATTTTTCTTAGCATTTTTTCTTTTTGTAGCCCTGGGGAATTTGAAGACTCCATCAACTGATGCCTGACAACTCTGTCCATGTCAAGAAATGTCCAGAGCAGGGAAGGTTTGCTCTGGTGGTCTGCTCCTGACTTGAACAGTTGTTGACATAGGCATAGGTGGTGGCAGGGAGCACCATGTTCGATTCGAAAGAACTACATTCTACAAAGCAGGATAATTCATAACAGTTTAAACCCAAGATGGACTTAGAGTAGATCCAATTAAATCAGAAGAACAGTACCATTTATATATTATTCCATTGCTAAACCATTCCTTTGAGAATGTCCTGGGAAGCACCACAAGTGACCCATGCAGAGCAGAGAGAAGAGTCGCTGAGGGACGAGAGGAGCCATACAGGTGAGTTAAGTATATCTTTTTTTTTAATTACAGATGAAGGGGGTAGTAGTATGATTATGCAGGGTTAGGAGCATTAAGGGTATAGTAGTATGATGATGGAGTGGCAGGAGGATGAAGGGGTAGTAGCATGATGATGAAGGGGTAGTAGTATGATGGTGAAGGTGCAGAAGGATGAATAGGGTAGTATGATGATGGAGTGGCAGTAGGATGAAGGGGTTAGTAGTATGATGATGAAGGGGGTAGTAGTATGATTAAGGAGGGGCAGGAGGATGAAGGGGTAGTAGTATGATTATGAAGAAGCAGCAGCAGGAAGATGAAGGGGTAGTAGTATGATGATGTAGGGGAAGGAGGATGTGTAAGGGGTAGAAGTATGATGATGGAAGGGCAGGAGTATGAAGGGGGTAGTAGTAGTATGATGAAGGAGTGGCAAGAGGAGGAAGGGGTTAGTAGCATGAGGATGGAGGGGCAGGGGGATGAAGGGGGTAGTAGTATGATATTATGGGGTGCAGATGCATCATATGGGCACAAACTACCAGTATATACAGTCAGTCAGTAGAGTGTTATCTCTGGGCCACAGCCTGTATGCTGCTCTGAGTGGGGTGTGAAATATATTGAGGACCTGATACTGGGGTGTGTAATATACTAGGGACTTGACATTGGGGTGTGTAAAATACTGGGGACCTGATACTGGGGTGTGTAGTGCTCCTTTTGTTGTTCTGGAAAAAAACTGGTGACAAGCCACATCCCACACATCACACCCACGATAGGCTGTATCCTACGGAGACCACACCCACAATAAGCCACACCCCATGTCAACACTAAAGTGTCCCTGGTAAATATTTTCAAATATTGGCAACTATGCATATATGTGTAAAGGAGTACAAATGTGCTGAAATGTGATGTAAGCTGGATCCATGTTTTCCTGTCAGGCCCCTCTGGTTTCCTCTCTGGACTGTAACCCTGCTGTTACCATGCAACAGCGCACATTCTTTGTGGTAGATTGCAGTAGAACCCACTTTAGTGGGTTGTAACCAAGGGCAACAGATGATGAAAACAATGCAGGCACATGGGGGATTAGGAAGTCTATACCTCTAAAACAGTACAGTTTCACAAAGGCTTGAACATTAAATATGTTCAGCTTCTCATAATTTATCAGCTTAGACCTACTGTTTTTAACCCCCAGACGATCTAGGACGTATCGGTACGTCCTGGAAGTCTGTCCCCAGATGACCCTGGACGTACCGATACGGAGCGCACTTCATAGCAGGTGGGGGCCGGCTGCATTCAGCAGCCGGCACCTCACCGTTAATGACACGCTGCAGCGATTGCACTGCAGCGTGACATTAACTCCTTAAACGCCGAAATCGCGTTACAGGGGGAGTCCCCTGTCACTTACCGATCGGGACCCCCGCAGCGTGACTGCGGGGGTCCCGATCATTAAAACGGACCACCGGAGGCAGGCTCAATGAGCAGGGCGCTGATAACACTGATTAATGCTATTCCTATGACATAAAAAATAATAGTCTCTATGAATAAAAAAAGCTAGTCTTTACCAAAACCATTAGCATGTTCATGGGCCTGGTCATAGTGGGATAGATGAATTCATCCATTCAAAGAGTTAATATGATTAGCTGTAAACAGATTTTAGTCATAAGTTTAGACTGGGCAGTGTTCAATGAAGAGCAGGAGGATCAGCAAGGGGTGGGAGGTTGCTATAGAAACGCTAGCAATCAGAGCCTCTTATTTACCGGCTGTGTATTGTATGCTAACCAGCTGCTGGGACTGGACAGTCATGATTAAAAATAGCATTAATATAAATAATAACACAAATTATTAATCCCTGCTGGTAAGAAGAATCATGCCAAGCCCCTGATGAGCTCATGAGTAGCGTAACTAGCTTCATTATCTGGTGCATTGGGATACCTGACATGATACTAACCTAGGAAAGAAAAAAACAAGCTGTGAAGGTCTTGCCAGCCCTCTACTTATGGTATGAAACCTTTATAACCAACTCTCAGTATTCTGGACAGAATAATAATAAAAAAAATTTCATTAGGAATGAGAAGTGAGGAAGTAAACGGAATACAGACTAACTAATAGACTAACTGCTGCTTTAATACCTTATTTTTTTACCTTCAATTTTTAAACTACCAACATATTTCACAGCCTAAAGAGGAACTATACTAGCCTTAAAGGGTTATAGGAATCTTATCTACTGATATGTCCCTTTTGTGCACGGGGCACCAAGGTGGAATATACGTCTCTTATCTTCCTCCTCTGTGCCATTCCATTGCAGTTAGTTGTGTGCTCCAAAGTCAAATGAGACCGTTAGGAGCACTGGGGCACCTGTTAGGAGCACTGCCAGCCCCATAGTGCGGATTCGGACCACCCCTCGGCCACTCCGATCATTATCATTAGAAAGGAATTTTGGGGCAGTGCTCCTAACAGGTGCCCCAGCGCTTCTAACGGTCTGACTGAACTGCCGAACACACGACTAATTGCACCAGAATGGCAACGAGGAGGAAGGTAAGAGACACACCTTCCTTCTCTGTCTCCTGAGCAGTAGGGACATATAAGCAGGTTAGATGTGTCTAACCTGCTGATAGTTCCCCTATAAGCGGCCTATTGATGGACATAAAGTATGTGTCTGTATGTACATTTATTATAGTGCTTGAAAAAGCACTATATTGTAATCCATATTCTTCTTCTTCTTCCAGCCATTTTTCTGCGATTAATAAAGCTAGAGCCGTTTTGCACGCAGACTCTGTTCAAAATGCATTTCGAAGCCCTCGGCGGGAGAGGTGTGCTATCTATTTTTGTTTTCGATCTGATTTGTCGTTTTTAAGAAATTTACGTTTAACCCCTTAAGGACCGGGCCTGAAATGGCCTTAAGGACCGGAGCAAATTTTATAAATATGACCTGTGTCACTTTATTCATTAATAACTACGGGACGATTTTGAGATTGTTTTCTCGTGACATATTGTACTTCACATTTCTAGTAAATTGGAGTCGATACTAATAGCGAATCTTTATGAAAAAAACCAAAATAGCATGAAAAATTTTGAAAAAAAGCATTTTTCCAACTTTAAAACTTTTCTGCTTATACAGAAAATGGTTATACCACATAAATTATATATTAAATAGCATTAGCAACATGTCTACTTTATGTTGGCGGCATTTATTAAACTATCTTTCATTTTTTTTAGACAATAGAAAGCGTAAAACATTAGCAGCAAATTTCCAAATTTTCAGTAAAATTTCAAAATGAGATATTTTTAGGGACCTGTTCAGGTTTAAAGTGTATTTGAGGGGACTGTGTGTTAGAAAGCCCCACAAAGCACCCCATTTCAGAAACTGCACCCCCCAAACTCTGCAAAAGCACAGCCAGAAAGTTTTTTTAACCCTTTAGGGGAGTCACAGAAATAAAAGCTAAGTGTGTAAGAAATTTGAAAATTTTAATTTTCTGTGCAGAGATTTTATTGTAATCCAATATTTTTCATAATTATGAACCTATTACTAGAGAAATGCACCCCAATATTTATTGCCCCGTTTCTGCAGTTTATAGAAATACCCCATATGTGGCCCTATTGCGCTATTTGACGCAACCACAAGCCTCAGATATAAGGGAGCGCCTAGTGAATTTTAATGGCTCCGTTATATTTGGTCATTTCTGACTGTACCACTTCAGGTTGGCAGAGGCTCTGGGGTGCCAAAACCTAAAAAACACCCCTAAAGGGACACTATTTAGAAAACTACACCCCTCAAGGAATGTAACAAGGGGTGCGGTGAGCATTTGGACCCCACAGGTGCTTCACAGATTTTCTAAACAATGTGGCGTGAAAAAAGACAAAATTATTTTTTACACTAAAACGTTGTTCTAGCCTTCAATTTTTCATTTTCACAAAGGGATAAAAGAAAAAAAACACAAAACATGTAGCGCAGTTTCTCCCGAGTACAGAAATACCCCACATGTGGACATTAAGTGCCAAGCGGGCGCAGGACGAGCCTCCAAAGGGAAGGAGCGCCAATTGGCTTTTGGAAGCTGGATTTCACTGTAATGGATTTCAAGGGCCACGTCGCATTTACAGAGCCCTCATGCTGCCAAAACACTGGAACCCCCCCACAAGGGACCCCATTCTGGAAACTACACCCCTCAAGGACTCTAAAAAGGGGTGTAATGAGGATATGGACCCCACTGGTGATGGGCACAAATGTGGAACAATGTGACGTGAAAGTAAAAAATTTCATTTTTTCACTTTTACAGCACAAATGTGCCCGTCATCAAGGGGTCCATATCCTCACTGCACCCCTTGTTAGATTCCTTGAGGGGTGTAGTTTCCAGAATGGGGTCACTTGTGGTGGGTTTCCAGTGTTTTGGCAGCACCAGGGCTCTGTGAATACGACATGGCGTTCATCATCCATTCTAGCCAAATCCAACCTCCAAAATCCAAATGGCGCTCCTTCCCTTTGGAGGCTTGCCCAGCGCCCACATGGCGCTTTATGTCCACATGTGGGGTATTTACGGACTCAGGGGAAATTGCTCTACACATTTTGTGTTTTTTTTTCTCTTTTAACCCCTTGTGAAAATGATAAATTCAAGGCTAAACCAACATTATAGTGTAAAAAATTTAATATTTCATTTTCACGCCACATTGTTCCACATTTGTGCCCGTCACCAGTGGGGTCCATATGCTCACTACACCCCTTGTTACATTCCTTGAGGGGTGTAGTTTCCATAATGGGGTCACTTGTGGGGGTTTTCAACTGTCTTGGCAACACAGGGGCCTTTTAAATGCAACATGGCCCCTCGAAATCCATTCCAGCCAAATCCAGCCTCAAAAAACCAAATGGCGCTCCTTCTCTTTGGAGGCTTACCCTGCACCCGCATGGCGCTTTATGTCCACATGTGGGGTATTTGCGCACTCAGGGGAAATTGCTCTACACATTTTGTGTTTTTTTTAAATCTTTTAGCCCCTTGTGAAAATGAAAAAAATCATGACAAGATCAATGATTTAGAGTAAAAATAAAAAAAAATTACACTAAATGTTCGTCTAGCCTTGATTTTTTCCCATTTCCACACGGGGTTAAAAAAGAAAATAAACGCAAAACGTGTAGGGTAATTTCCCCTGAGTACGAAAATACCCCACATGTGGACATAATGTGCCATATGGGCACAGGGCAAGCCACCAAAGGGACAGAGCGCCATTTAGAGGCTGGAATGGAGGATGGAGGCCATGTCGCAATTACAAAGCTCCTGTGCTGCCAGGACAGTAGAAACCCCCCACAAGTGACCCCATTCTGGAAATTACACCCCATAAGGAATCTAACGAGGTGTACAGTGAGCATATGGACCCCACTGGTGACGGGCACATGTGTAGAACATATGCCATGAAAATAAAAAATAAAATTTTTTTCATTTTCACGTCCCAAATGTGGCCGTCACCAGGGGGCCATATACCCGCTGCCCCCCTTGTTAGATTCCTTATGGGGTGTAGTTTCCAGAATGGGGTCACTTGTTGGGGGTTTCTACTGTCCTTGCCGCACAGAGGCTTTGTAATTGCATCATGGCATCCTCTAACTGGAATGGCGGCCATACCTATTTAGCTGGGGAAAAAGGGACCATTCTAATTTATTTGGGGGTATTAGGCCAATTATTAGTTTATAAGGTTGAAAAGGACAGTGTGCATCAAATTCAACCTGTGTTGATCCAGAGAAAGGCAAAAAACCCTCGTAAGGCAGACAACAGTAGCCTCATCACAGGGAAAAAAATTCCTTCCTGACTCCATAATGGCAATCAGAATAATCCCTGGATCAACATGACCCCTGAAATAGGAATAAGGGAAGGAATTTAGATAATGTAAAACTCCAATGACGTGTGGTACGCCTTGAAGCGATCCAGTATGCAGAGGCCGGGGTGATCAAGACAGGCGTCACACTGGAAAATGGTGTCCTTCCTGATCCCCCTGTTACGCAACACTATGCGCTTCTCCTGGGGTCTCCATTCTCCTGTGTGCCGGACGTCACCTGGAAAATGTTTCCCTGGTGCTATACGGGGTCCTTCATATCCAGAAGCGCTGGGTCTGCTCCATGGCTGCTACATATTAAGGCTGTTATTACTGCTTCTGATATGTTCGGATCGTGCCGCAAGCTACAGTAGCTCGGGCAGCGAGGGACCGGAAGAGGGGGGTGCTGGTATAAAAGTTATCCCCGTACCGGTGGTAACCTTTATCCAGCAGTGGGAAGATCAGTTTCCAAACTATCTTCCCACTAACTCCGAGGATGGGGGGAGGGGGCAATCTGGGGGCTGGATTTGGGTGTCCCTTCCTTCATACACTCTAAGGGTACGTGCACACTGCGGAATGGCGAAGGATGACCCTTTGTGCATTCCACAGCTGCCACCCACCGGCGGACTGATGCGGGCGCGCGTCTCCGTCCGTGTCATAGACTCCATTCTATGCACGGGGCGGATTCCGCTCTCCGTCCAATGTGTACATTCTTTGGATGGACGATGGAATCCACCCATGCATAACATGGAGTCTATGACACGGGTGGAGACACGCGCCTGCATGCACAAAGGGTTATCCTTCGCCATTCCGCAGTGTGCACGTACCCTATATCTGTAAGTATACCCTGGGGTACTCTCACAGAGTTTGTAGAATTTCACGCCATACCGTCATCTTGGGACGGTACTGGCGACGCTACCCCCCAGATACGTCATTGGAGGATGAGGATGAGGATGAATGGAGGAACGAAGGATCCCCCCATTCATCCTCACTGGCTGTTTCGGTGTCGGAGGCAATAATAGCGTATGCGTCCGCTAGCGGGCCGGGGGCCACCTTTTATTTTATATTACTTACGTGCGGCACTTATCAGCAGACCGTGGCAGTAGGATATAGAAAAAAAACACCCTACGCCAAAAAGGAGGAATTGCTGATTAGCAGCCCACTTTCGTGCGATGCTGATCAACAACTCAGCGGCCATAGGGTGCGAAAAATAGAAAAAAAAAAAATTTGGAAAAAAAAAAAGAACCTTTATTACATACAGAACATCCCTATAGTGGCTGATACGTGTATTACACTTATCAGCCGCTAGGGGCAGCAGAGCGCAAGATCCGAAAAAGACGACGCTGGAGCCGAAAAAAGCCGAAAAAAGCTGAACGGGGCGTCACGGAAGGAGCTGAAGACCCAACCAGAAGACTAGGACGCCGCGAACCCAGAAGACGCCGATCAGGACCCCGGGACAGGTGAGTAATGTACAAATACCTGCTCTGGACCCCTCAGCTACCTAGCTGAGGGGTCCGGAGCAGGTATTTATAACTTTTGGGGACTTTGATCGCCGTGATTGGCCGGCCGTTCACTGCGATCGGGCCGGTGGCACCGTGACCACCATTACTTTTACAGTAATGGCGGTCGGTGCCGTCCTCGGACAGCACCGACCGCCATTTTATTCCGGGTCATCGGGTCACTGATGGCCCGGAAAGGTTCCGATCGCCGCTTTTGGCTGATCTGAACTGATAAGCCAATAGCGGCGATCGTCGGCATGGGGGGGGGTTAACAACCCCCCATGCCGACAGGGAGAGATGGCCTGCAGTGTATTTCTGCAGGCCATCTCTCTCGATCGCATGCGGACGGTCCGCGGCGCCCTCTTAAAGGACCCGCGTACCGGTACGTCATGGGTCCTTAAGTGACAGTGATCCATGACGTACCGGTACGTCATGGGTCCTTAAGAGGTTAAAGACCCCTAATTTCCCATAGGAAATAATGGCCTATTGAAAACTAGATTTGCATTTCCAGGGAAATACATAGTGCTTGAAAAGAGAGCCCCTAACCAGTAGAGGACCCGTAGAGGATTTTTTGGCGCTTACGCCGTTTACCGTACGAGATCAGGAATGTGATTAATTAATAGTTCAGGCGATTACGCACGTGGCAATACCAAACATGTTTATTTATTTATTTTTATTATAAACATGGGAAAATGGAGGTGATTATTAGGGGAGGGGGCTTTTTATTAACAATAGCAATTTTTTTTACTTTTACACTAAGTATACTAAAAGCCCCCCTGGGGGACTTCTAGTATAAGTACACTAATCTCTCATTGCGATCTATGCTGCATAGATATACAGCATAGATCGATGAGATAGGCACTTGATTGCTTCCGGCTGCTGTAGCCAGAAGCAACCGAATGCCGAGCTGGGATCAGCGCCTTTACGGAGCAGACCCCGACCGGGACAAGATACAGGGATTGTTCCTCCGGGACAACGTCCCGTGGGGAGATCCCTGCCGCTAGACACCAGGGAACAGCTGCATCAGGTAATCGGATGCAACTGTCATCTTTGACAGCTGCATCCGCTTATCTAATTAGCGGGCACGTACGGGTACGTTCCAGGGTCGCCTAAGGGTTAACAGTAACTTCCCTTTAAGAGAAAATTTAACCCTATATAGCCTCCCTTTAAGAGCGGCTTTGGTACAGTCCCTTTAGGAGCAACTTTGGTACAGTCCCTTAAGAGCAACTTTGGTGCAAACGCTTTAATGTGACCTACAGTATATACTGTCCCTTTAAGACCAGCTTAAGTACTGTCCCTTTAAAAGAGACTTAGGTACCATCCTTTGAAAACTAGGTTAAGTACTGACCCTTTAAGAGCGACTTGGGTACCGTCCCTTTAATAACGACTTGGGTACCGTCCCTTTAAGAGCGACTTGGGTACCGACCCTTTAAGAGCGGCTTGGGTACCGTCCCTTTAAGAACAACTTATGTAATGCCCCTTTAAGAGCGACTTGTGTACCGTCCCTTTAAGAGCGACTTATGTAATGGCGCTTTAAAAGCGGCTTGTGTACCGTCCTTTAAGAGAGCAGCTTGGGTACCGTCCCTTTAAGAATGGCTTGGGTACAGTCCCTTTAAGAGTGACTTTGGTACCGTCCCTTTAAGAGCGATTTAGGTACTGTCCCTTTAAGAGCAACTTGGGTACCGTTCCTTTAAGAGCGGCTAGGGTACCGTCCCTTTAAGAGCGGCTTCGGTACTGTCCCTTAAAGAGCGGCTTGGGTACCGTCCTTTAAGAGCGACTTTAT